>NC_052501.1:45482089-45787834 GCF_016617805.1 Bactrocera tryoni
AGCACCTTCTCAGTTTTTCACCGCAATGCTCGGCCGCGGAGGATGGAATCATATGTAGAAGTTCACGCAGGTGAAGAAAGTTCTCTGATCGCCATTCACTTGGGAGTGGCCAGAAACGATTCTTTTGCAGATGACTCAAGCAGCTCACAACTTCCGGTCTTTGACCAAGTATCCTCTGGGTAGCCTAAGAACATCCGTTTTAAGGCGAGCTAAAGTGAGAAGGCGAAACATCCCCTCCGCAGGGTTTTGCGCTGGGTTTGGGACCCGCCACATAAAAAATCTTACCAATGAAAATTAGCAATCAGCCTCGGATGAGAGACCCCCCTTTTGATGACGACCATGGCAAACGAAATAAGGACTACGAATTGAGGGCATGCACCTGGAATGTCCGGTCCCTTAATTGGGAAGGTGCCGCTGCCCAGCTGGTTGATGTCCTCGTAAAAATAAAGGCTGACATCACCGCCGTCCAAGAAATGCGATGGGCGGGACAAGGACGGAGACGAGTAGGTCCTTGTGACATTTACTACAGTGGGCATATAAAGGAGCGCAAGTTTGGTGTAGGATTCGTGGTGGTAGAGAGACTCCGTCGCCGAATACTATCATTCACTCCGGTGAATGAACATTTAGCCACAATCCGCATCAAAGCGAGGTTCTTCAACATATCGCTGATTTGCGCCCACGCTCCGACGGAAGAGAAGGACGATGTGACAAAAGATGCCTTTTATGAGTGCTTGGAGCGCACTTATGAGGGCTGCCCATGCCACGATGTCAAAATCGTGCTTGGCGACTTTAACGCCACGGTGGACAAAGAAGGTATCCCAAAGCATACTTAAATTATGGAGGGAACACTTCTCCAGCCTGCTGAATGGCAGTGAACGCACAACACCAGGAGAAGGAGAACCCGATTCCCCAATCGATGACGATGGAGCAGACGTTCAATTACCCGACCATGAAGAAATTCGAATAGCAATTGCCCGCCTGAAAAACAACAAAGCGGCAGGGGCCGACGGATTGCCGGCCGAGCTATTCAAACACGGCGGCGAAGAACTGATAAGGAGCATGCATCAGCTTCTTACCCGACCATGAAGAAGTTCGAATAGAAGAACGTGAAGGGGAAGAACAATTAACCGTCTGCAGAACAACAAAACAGTGGGGGTCGATGGATTGGAATTTAATTGTGCTCCGCCCAATCCAAAAAAAGGGGACCCCACAATCTGCGCCAACTACCGTGGGATAAGCCTCCTCAACATCGCGTAGAAGGTTCTATCGAGCGTATTGTGTGAAAGATTAAAGCCCACCGTCAACAAACTAATTGGACCTTATCAGTGTGGCTTCAGACCTGGAAAATCAACAACCGACCAGATATTCACCATGCGCCAAATCTTGGAAAAGACCCGTGAAGGAAGAATCGACACACACCACCTCTTCGTCGATTTCAAAGCTGCTTTCGACAGCACGAAAAGGAGCTGCCTTTATGCCGCGATGTCTGAATTTGGTATCCCCGCAAATTTAATACGGCTGTGTAAGCTGACGTTGAGCAACACCAAAAGCTCCGTCAGAATCGGGAAGGACCTCTCCGAGCCGTTCGATACCAACGAGGTTTCAGACAAGCCGATTCCCTATCGTGCGACTTTTTCAACCTGCTTCTGGAGAAAATAGTTCGAGCCCCAGAACTAAATAGAGAAGGTACCATCTTCTATAAGAGTGTACAGCTGCTGGCGTATGCCGATGATATTGAACTCATAACTTTGAAGTCGTAAATAATTTCGTCTATCTTGGAACCAGTGTAAACACCACCCACAATGTCAGCCTGGAAATCCAACGCAGGGTAACTTTTGCCAACAGGTCCTACTTCGGACTGAGTAGGCAATTGAGAAGTAAAGTCCTCTTTCGACGAACAAAAACAAAACTCTATAAGTCACTCGAGGACAACAACTGATGAGTCGACGTTGCGAGTTTTCGAGAGAAAAGTTCTGCGAAAGATTTATGGTCCCTTGCGCTTTGGCCACGACGAATTTCGCATTCGATGGAACGATGAGCTGTATGAGATATATGACGACATTGACATAGTTCAGTGAATTAAAAGACAGCGGCTATGCTGGCTAGGTCATGATCAAGGTTTGAAAAAATTCGTTGGCAGCTCTGCTTGTTAAAAGAGTGAATAATTGTGCGTGCTAAAAAAATTAAATAATTTTGGTGGAAAAAGGCAGAAAATTAACAAAATCTGCCCATCAATCCGGAAAATCCAAAGCGCGGTATCCAGGTGTATTGGAGTGCAGAACCAGCGACCTACAACCACTGACTAGTTTCGATTGGAAGGTTTGTAATTTCGCCGATATCACACTTTATTGCACACAGAGGAGAAAACATCAGCTGTTTGGAGACTTTTTTGGCGCCACAAAAAATTACCTATATTACCTTAGCCTAAAAGTATACTAAAAATTTAGATTAATAATTATTCACAAGGCAACTGAGTTATAGGTTGCCAAGTATTGCTTATTTTATATTTATATCTTTAATTGTTTATATGAATATAATTATAAGCAAACTTTAAAATCAATTATGCCAATTATCAAGACACCACCTCCAGGAGGGGGCAAACTAAATAAAACTGCCAAAAAAGACGTCACAATCGAAGAACTAACCAAAAAGCTAGAGGAAATGGAAGAAATGTGTAAAACACTTTCATTGGAAGTAAATACTCTAAAAGCCGAAAATATAAAGCTTAAGTCCACTGATGTAAAAAAAAATAAGAATTTGGAAAATAAGGTTGAATTCTCAACGGACGAGGAAGAACTAGCCAGAGAAACGGAATGGATTCTAAAAAAAATACCAGCTAAAAAACGAAAAGCGGAGTGTTCTCCTGATCTTCAGGAAAAAGCAGATAACGCCATAGCAAAACCGCTTAACCCAAAAAATAGTTCGCGGCCTCCACCAATTATGGTGTCTGGAGATGCCACAAGCAGCAATTATCAACAACTATATGCTATTGCAAAATCAGAAGCAAAAAACAATTTTACCATTAAGCTTTTAAATAACGGAATATATAAAGTAAATACTTTCTCCGACTTAAAAGAACAAGGACTAAACGCACTGAGTGCTCTCAATCGTCTTCAATGGAAAACTAAAACTCTACATGTTTTTGGTAACATTCGATCCCACGGAGAACATAAAAAAGATTTGCGAAACCAAAACTATATTGAACTCAATTGTTTCTATTGAACCGGTAAAACTGCCTAAGGTGATACCACAATGCAAACATTGCCAGTCATTTGGCCACACACAAAACTATTGTGACAAACAACCAAGATGCGCTAAGTGCGCCGGTAAGCATAAAACATCTGAATGTTCGAAACCAGAGAAACAGCGGCCTAAATGATGTAACTGTGGCGAAGCACATCCAGCCAACTATCGAGGGTGCCTTGTTGCCAAAGAATTACAGAAAATACGAGCTAACACTATTGGTCACAAAAAAGGGGATGGTCTAGCCCAAAAAGTAGAAAGTTCTGTAGACTTTAGAACAAAAAACAATGAACATCAACAACATGAAGGTCCTAAAGTTACAGCTGAAACAACAAAAAAATTTACTTTTGCTCATGTTCTAAAAGCAAATAATAATGATAATGTATCATCTAAAAGCATTTTATCACAGATCTTACAGAAACTCAATAAACAAGACGAATTTAACACTTCCTTACAAAATCACTTATGCAAGCTTGAAAAATATCTTTTTAATACCAAAGATGACTAAATCTTTAAAAAATCTTCTATGGAACTCAAATGGTTTAATCAAACATAAGAATGAAATCTAAATTGTATTAAACTCGGAAAATGTTGACGTATGTATGATATCGGAGACACATTTTACGTCACAAACCTATTTTAAAATTAAAAATTATGAAACTTACCATACAATTCATCCTAGCAATTGCGCCCGTGGCGGAAGCTCAATACTAATTAAAAATACGATTAAACATTTTGAGAAAGAAAACTGATAAGTTTCAAGCTACAACAGTGACTATTTACGGAGTTAAAAGTCCACTCTCACTTACCTCTGTGTAGAGTCCTCCAAGGCATCAAATCCAATTTGAAGAGTACCAACACTTAATAAATAGACACAGGTATAGAATTATAATGGGTGGAGACTTCAACGTAAAGAACACGCACTGGGTTTCAAAGCTTACGACTACAAAGGGAAGAGAACTTTATAAAGCACTACAGTCTACCGGAAGTTACGCATTCTCGACTTACTTACCATCATATTGGCCATCAGATAATCAAAAGATTCCAGACCTGATAGATTTTTTCATTGTCGGCAAAATATCCCGGAACTATTTGTCGATCAATCAGGGTTATGACCTTAATTCGGATCATCTTATTTAAGCTATAGTAAGAATAAATAAATATTTCAAAAGAAAAACCAATAAACGAAACAGATATTTAGAACCATAGTTGCGAAAATATGACCAGTTAGAATCTGAAAGAAATTTTACACTTTACAACGAGTATGCAACACGCAGCTTGGAAAAGTACACCGGAATTAAAGAAAATTGCTATAAACTCTCAATATTCTAAAGATATAAGAGAAATAATTAAATTAAAGAGAAAGTAAATAAAGGTGTGCAGTTGATAAATCTATTTTAAATAAAGTCTCTAAAGATCTTAATCGGAAAATTAAGAGGTTTAAAAATGATAGTTTCGCTAAATATCTTCGGTCCCTAAGCAATGGAAGAAATTCTGACTACTCTCTTTGGAAAAGCTGTAAAAGACTACAAACACTAGATACTCAAGTATGTCCCATTAAAATAAGTGCTGATAGCTGGGCCAGAGACGATTCAAAAAAAGCAGAAGTATTTTCAGATTATTTAACCCAAATATTCTGCCCATATGAAATACACGTAGATTATCCTACTGCTTCCAGTCAAGAAAGCGAAGAAATCTCAAGTTGTACAAGCAGTGAGCTAAGTGAGGAAATCAAAAATCTGAAAAACAAAAAATTCCCCGGTTACGATCTGATTACTGCCGAGGTCTGAAAACGGCTTCCACAAATAAGTGTTGTAAAAATTACCAACATTATTAACGTGGCTTTTCATCTTAAATACGTGCCAACTTATTGGAAAATTGCTGAAATTATCATGATTCCAAAGCCAGGAAACCAGGATATGAAGTATCTTCTTACAGGCCCATATCACTTCTACCGATAATATCGAAGCTTTTTGAGAAAATTCTCATAAAACGTATCAATAAAATCATTGAACGAAAGACCATAATTCCAGCGCATCAGTTTGGGTTTCGAGCCAACCATTCTACGATTGATCAAATCCATAGGATTACGCATATTATTGAAAAAACCTTTGAGGAAAAAAAGTTCTGTTCTGCAGTGTTTTTGGATGTTGCAAAAGCGTTCGATAAAGTTTGTCACAAAGGACTGCTTTCGAAACTGAAACAGATTTTACCGAAACAGCATTATGACATCATAAAATCGTACTTATCAGATCGCTACTTTCGCGTTAAACAAGGAGACAAATATTCTATTCTTAGGGAAATAAAAGCAGGAGTTCCACAAGGTAGTGTGTTGGGCCCTCTTCTTTATATACTATTCACGCACGACCTGCCAATAGACTGCAATTATACAACAGCCACATTTGCAGATGATACCGCGTTGCTTGCTGTTGGTAGAAGTGAACACGAGTCCACTACTAATCTCCAAAAAGCTGTAAATAAAGTCGTACAATGGGCAAATAAATGGCAGATAAAACTGAATGAAGCTAAGTCTGTACACATTGTTTTCACATACAACAAGATACAGCACTTACCAATTTTCATAGACGGTGCACGAATACCGTATTTAAATTGAGCTAAATACTTAGGAATGACGCTTGACACTAAGCTACGATTGAAAGTTTACGAAAAAAACTCAAAAATTATAATTGATTAATCGGTAATAAATCAGTGTTATCCATCGAAAATAAGTTACTTATCTATAAACAAATACTCCGACCGATATGGAGCTATGGTGCACAACTCTGGGGATGTACTAACGCAAACAATAAGAAAGTCATCCAACAATTTCAAAACAAAGTACTAAGACTAATTGTCAAGCGCCTTGGTATTGTAGATATGCTGCTATAGAGCGTGATCTAGGTGTAAACTCGGTTAACGCAGAAATACTAAAAATTGCAACAGCACATAGTACAAGATTGCTACAGCATTGTAACGAAGAAGTAGTTATGTTAACTTCTAGTGATGGACCACCAAGACGACTCAAACGCCTCAAACCCAGCGATCTTTCAAATTAGCCAATACTCTCATAGTAGTTTTGTGATTTTGTAATTATATTTTTAAGTCCTATTCAAGTTGCTTGTTAGTCCTTTCTTTTATTTGAACTAGTTGCAATGTATAAACAAAATAAAAAAAAAAAATAAAAAATGTTGTCCGGATGGACGAAAACACTCCAGCTCTGAAAGTATTCGACGCAGTACCCGCCGGGGGAAACAGAGGAAGAGGAAGACCTCCACTCCGGTGGAAGGACCAGGTGGAGAAGGACCTGGCTTCGCTTGGAATATCCAATTGGCGCTACGTAGCGAAAAAAGAAACGAATGGCGCGCTGTTGTTAACTCGGTTCTAATCGCGTAAGCGGTATCTACGCCAGTAAAGAAGAAGAATCACAGGTGACGAGTCATGGATCTTTGAGTATGATCCGATGAAAGGCAAGCATTTTGAGACGACAGAGGGGATCCAAGCAGCATACACCTTGTCTCTTAAAGCTATTCCAGAGAATGTCTTCCATCTCTCTTAAAACGTATGACACAACCATCGTTGGGCAATGCGCTAATGCTTTTCTTGCGGCACAGATGTCGGGAGTTTACGAGCGCACTGCGCAACGATCGATGTGCCATACGTTTTAAGAGCAGGGGGTACAAAAAATTCAATATCTTTGGAGTGGTATGAATGAACAAAAATTTTTTTGCAGCTTATTAAAGGTGAATATTTTCCGCGTTGTATCACATACTTTTCATTTTTTTTATCGTGAAGAACACATGAAAAATTTCAATTGTTTAACAAAAAATGATGTAAAATATTATTATTTAAACAAATCGATAGTGAAAAAATATCTCAAATATTCATCGATTTATCTCAAGTAGTTTATGAGAAAGTAATTTTACAATTTTATCGTACCCCAAATTTCAACCTTCAATAACTTTAAGAAAAGAAAGAATTTGAACGAAATATTTATCACACGGGGTATGCATCTGGTCCCCTTCCTAATTAACTCAAAATCGGAGATTTTCCGAAATTTGCATGGACTACTTGACGTGGTTTGAACCAGCATGAAGTGACTCACACGTGATCTATCTAAAAAAAGTATATCTACTTGGATCACCCGTTAGTTACAATCGAAATTAAATAAAGGAAAATATAAAAAAATTGCAAAACAAATTGCCAACAAAATATTTCTACCAAAAGAAAAAGCATCTCAAATATTTTTACGAAAAACAAAAATTCTATGTAGTAACCAAAACGTGTTAGTAAAAAATATTTTGGTATTTTTTTTTTAGTAAAAATATCCTAGATATTTTTTTATTTTGTATTATATGTGTGTAAATGGGTAACGAGATTTTTCCTTTTTTATTAAAAAATGGTTTTCTGAAATATATTTTCTTTAAGCGCTTCCTACACCAATTTGGGCTAACATATTTGCAACATAAAAAACTATTTCCAAAAAAGAAATAACTCTGCCTAGTCTACGAAAGTCTACAACTCCATTGCCATTTTCAATTTCCATTTCAATGGCAATTTCATTTTCCATTTTAATTTTAATTCCATTCGAAATGCCAATGCAATCTGGAAAATGCAATCTATTCGCTTTTGTGAGTGTTGCTGCACTGGCTTGCAACGCAAATACAAATACAAACAGCATCACATACTGACTTATTTGCGCATAAATAGGCAAATCTACGATGCTCTGTCTCCCATTATTGGCATTGTTATGCAGCCAAACAGCTCCACCCCCTCCGTTGCTTTGTTGCTATTATTGTTATCTGTACTGTACACCATTGTTATTGCTGTTGTAGCTTATCAGTGCCAGACATGTTATCGTAGCAAGCAGCCGCCACCTTGCCCTGCAAACACCTGACTCCACTGTATCAATACGCCCGCTCTTCCTCCAACTCTCCCGCTCTCTTTCTCTCCCCTCTTTAGCAAGACAGCACACCAGTTTGTGGCACCGGAATGCAATAAACAACATCAATATGCCCACAGATACTGCCACACTGACACACGGCGCACCGTTTGTGCATTTTTCCATAGATTGTAGTTGTCAATGTTATCATTGTTGTTTTTATTGTAGCACGCATTGTTATTTTTCATCTATGTACATATTTGCTAGGCAAGACTCTACCATGTTTTTACATGGATTGGAATATGCAAAATACCGACAGCAGCCATCAAGAGGCAAGCAAACAGCAGTTGTTACAAATGCATATGTGGCATGCCACAACTTGCGCCGCCTCGGCAAACTGAAAGTAATTTCATCACTGTCTCGACTGGTTGCAACTCATCTTTCGTTCGATCCACATTTAACTACCTTTAACACGCATATACATACATACATACAATATATACGCTCACACATATACCCACCCATACATTCACCGATATCACGCCCAGGGTGTCTTTTCACTATCTGCACCATCTCCATGTCGCATCAGTGCTTATTCGGGTCCTACTCTTTAATCACTACAATTCATTTTCTACCCCCTCAACCCCCTTTGGCTCACTCTTTCTTGTTTGCAATAATGTATTTGTGTATTTACGTGTGCATGTTGCAATCATGCTAATCTCCTGCTTTCCAATGATATGATTTAATGTTGCCCATTTGTTGGAGCTGTAATTACACGACCATTAGATCGATAATATGTCCCTAAGTGAAGTGCGGTGAAGTGCGCTTGTGGTTGTCCAACTGTTGGTCAACGCTGTTGCTTCGACCAGGTAAACAGCGCACATACATACATATGTATGTAAATACAGTGGAGGTCATATTTTTAGTGTCACTAATTACAAAAAAAATGTTAAATAAAAATAAATAGTACTTTAGAAAAGGGTATTATTTACCCTTTCTTTTAAATATTTTTTTAAATAGGTGGCAACTCTTCTATTAAAATTTTTACAAAAAATCTTTCTGTAATCTATACAGTTTAAAAATCTTAGAGTAATATCAAATTAAATTATTTTAATTGCATACGAAATTTACAACAGGTGTCAACCCTTCTGAAAGTATTTTTACCAATACACCTTATTATGTACCTTAGTGATTTTAAATCAGATTATTCTAACTCATACTATCAATTTTATTAAATTAAATTTGCTTAAACAGCTGGCAACTTTCCTCAAAAAATATTTTCAACCTTAAGTGTTCATCAGTCTGTAGCAACCCTAAAGTAATGTGGCAACCCCAAATGCAACTCTGCAAAAAGCATAGATATGGCAACCCAAAAACTGGATAGGCTGTCAGCTTGACGAACCGCCATTTTTCCTTCTTCTTGGCGCATCATCCCGACTGCTAGCACGCTTCATCATTTTCGCTCTCCATTTCATTTTCATTTTCAATCATCAACTTTGTATCAGTATTTTATATTTTAATAAATCTAAAATTATTGTGGACATCCCACATATTGGTGACCCCGACGTGATCGAAAAATGACGGAAGAAGAAGCGGTAATAGGTAATACAAAATTTGCAGCGTCGGGGCCAATTGGCAGAGGGCATCCAAACCCGCAACGTGGAAGTGGCCAAAGTTTCCATCAGGATCCCACCATTCTGGCACGCAAAGCCAGAACTGTGGATGGCGCAGGTCGAGTCACAATTCATCGCTGCAGGTATAACGAGCGACAAAACAAAGTACCACACCGTCGTGGCCGTGATCGAAAGCAACGTGCTAGCCCACATAAGTGACATAATTCTTAATCCACCGTACAGTGAACTGTACACCACGCTAAAAAATCGAATAATAACACAATTCGCGGACTCGGAGCAAAAACGTGTAAAAAAGCTACTGCAGGAACAAGAGCTCGGTGATATGCGTCCATCACAGCTCTTGCGCGAAATGCGAAGTCTAGCCGGCAGCGAGATCAACGATAATATACTAAAGTCCATTTGGATGAGTCGGTTACCTTCCAACATGCGACTAATAATTTCCATTAGCAACGAACCGCTCAACAAAGTTGCCCTGCTCGCGGACAAAATATGTGAGGTTAGCGGCACCCCACACGTACACGTGGTCGAAACTCCAAACACAGCAATAGCCAATCAATCCAGCATCGAGCAGCAGCTAGCCGAAATCACGAAAGAGATAGCCTTAATAAAGGCGAACATAAACCGTCGGCCTAGCAGCCGCAGCAGAAGACGTCCTCCGTCACGTTCCGGTATGCAAAATAACAATTCGAATGGTTTGTGCTGGTACCATCACAAATTTGGTAACGATGCCAAAAAATGTCGTAGCCCTTACGCAAAAAAGTTAAACTAACTTGTCTGTCGTCAATGGCGATCGACGACAGGCTCAACGATAAAAACCGCCGCTTAATCGTCCGAGACAAAAAATCCGCAATAAACTTCCTCATCGACACGGGAGCTGAAGTCAGCGTAATTCCACCGACGCAACAACAACGTAGATGCCCGGACAAAAACAACTACCTCTACGCAGCAAACAGGTCCACTATAAAAACTTACGGCGAAAAGACTATGTTCCTCAATCTGGGTCTACGCTGCCAATATTCCTGGAAGTTCATCATTGCTGACGTGTCACAAGCCATCACATTTCAACTTAACAGTCAACCTACGACAACGCAAACTCATCGACGACGTCACTCCAGCAAACTGTGTTCAATATCAACAAATAAAAAGGTAGTTTCCAAATTATCTTACACCAAAGGTTATCAGCCGTTCTACGATTTATTGAGGGAATTCGAAGACATCACGATGAAAAAGTCTTCAGTCAAAAAACCGCAACACTTTGTCACGCACCATATCGTCACCAAAGGACCACCAGTCTTCTCTAAACCGAGGCGTTTATCTCCCGAGAAGTTAGAAACCGCAAAAGCCGAGATACAACTCTTGCTGAACGCAGGCATCTGTCGTCCATCGCGCAGCCCATGGGCAAGCCCGCTGCACATGACAAAGAAGAAAAACGGTGAATGGAGGCCTTCAGGCGACTAAACGTCGTCACTGAGCCTGACAGGTACCCCCTGCCACACCTGCACGATTTCACTCATTCCCTGAATGGTTGCAAAATTTTTTCCACACTTGATCTGCATCGGGCCTACCACCAGATTCCTGTGGAACCGAACGACATACCAAAGACTGCAATTACAGCGCCATTCGGCATGTTTGAATTTCCGTTCATGTGCTTTGGTTTGAGGAATGCCAGTCAAACGTTCCAAAGATTCAATTTCAATACGACTTCGCCTGGCCATACCTCAATGATATTTTGATATCATCGAAGGATTTGAATCAACATCGTCATCATCTACAGTTAATATTTAAAAAGCTACGCGAGTACGGCCTTGTTATCAACCGTTCGAAATGCACACTTGGTCAGCCGCAAGTTGAATTTTTAGGTTTCAAAATAAACAGCAGTGGAATTTCACCCCCAGAAGAACGAGTACGGGCAATTCAAAATTTCAACCTACCTTCGAGAGTATGCGATTTGCGACGCTTTCTCGGTATGGTAAACTTTTTTCGCAGGTTCTTGCCTTGCGCCGCAGAAAGGCAGATGACACTATTCAACCTCATAAAAGGGAACAAGAAAAACGACACATCGCCAGTTGATTGGACAGTTGAAGCAAAGGAGGCATTTCAATAATGCAAAAACGACTTATGCAAAGCAACTTTACTCGCTTACCCAAAACCCAGGGCGCAACTCAGTTTGACGGTGGATGCATCTGGAGCTGCGGTAGGAGCTGTACTACAACAACACGATACCGACCAGTGGCAACCACTAGGTTTTTATTCCGAAACACAAACACGATACAGCACTTACGATCGTGAACTATTAACGGCATACAAAGCAGTCAAATATTTTCAACATATGCCAGAAGGCAGAGAATTTTTCATCCTGACCGACCACAAGCCATTGCCGTATGTGTTCCAGCAAAAGCTGGAAAAGGCATCTCCGCATCAAATGCGTCATTCGGAATTCATCGCACAATTCACAACAGACATCCGGTACATCCCTGGAAGAGAAAACGTAGTAGCTGATGCAATGTCACGTATTGACGCCATTCATACTCCAAGCACCATCGACTTCGCCAAACTTGCGGAGAGTCAAAAGTCTGACTCAGAGCTCAAAAACTTACAAGACTCGAATACCAGCCTATTAATCAAACCTTTCACGATTCCAGGCACCGCTGTAGATATTTTTTCTGACGTAAGCACCAGCCAAGTCCGACCGTACTTAACTCCTTCGTTTCGCAGAACAGCTTTTGATTCTGTACATAACATGGCACACACATCCCGTGCAAAATAGCTAAAGTGCAGCGCCACAACAGAGCACCGTTGTCGGCATTCACGTTACCAGAGCAACGATTTGACCACATAAATATGGATATCGTCGGACCACTACCACCTTGCAAAGGTTATCGATACTGTTTGACAATAGTCGATCGTTATTCCCGATGGTTAGAGGCACTCCCGCTCGAAGACATGACGACAGGGACCATTGCTTTCAATTTCTACACGCACTGGATCGCTAGATTTGGAGTACCGAGTAGAGTAACAACGGATCAAGGCAGACAATTTGAATCTACACTATTCCGAGAACTTTCCAGACTTTTAGGCATCAAGCACTAACGTACCACTGCGTATCACCCCGCGTCAAACGGAATTATAGAGCGATGGCACAGATCATTAAAAGCAGCGATAAAATGCTACATGACAGACAACTGGGTCGAAGTTCTCCCACTCATTCTTCTAGGTTTTCGTTCCTCATGGAGAGATGATTTAAAGGCGACACCCGCAGAGATGGTTTATGGAAATACCCTTCGATTATCTGGCCATTTCTTTGCCGAAAACCATACGCACAATGCCAACGAAGGTGAATTCGTCGAAAATTTACGCATACGCATGCAGTCACTAAAGCCGTCACCAACTACAAAGAACTCAGCGCACGTACCATTCGTAGAAAAGAACGCTCAACACCATCAGTCTTCGTGCGAAACGACTCAATTCGTCCACCTCTTCCACCACCATACGAGGGACCATTTCCCGGAGTCGAACGCGGCGACAAATTTTTCAAAGTCAAAATCCGAGGGAAGGAAACATTACCATCGACCGGTTAAAAGCAGCTTTCGTCGCCGAAGATTACCAAACCCCGTCGAATCAAACAGTTCATCACAAAGAGCACCAAACAAAATCTGGTCGTCGAATACGCTTTCGTCTTCCCGATAGGGGGGAGTGATGTGGCAACCCCAAAATAATGTGGCAACCCCAAATGCAACTCTGCAAAAAGCGTAGATATGGCAACCCAAAAACTGGATAGGCTGTCAGCTTGACGAACCTCCATTTTTCTTTCTTCTTGGCGCATCATCCCGACTGCTAGCACGCTTCATCTTTTTCGCTCTCCATTTTATTTTCATTTTCAATCATCAACTTTGTATCAGTATTTTATATTTTAATAAATCTAAAATTTTTGTGGACATCCCACAAGTCTTTTTAATTAGTAGTGCGTCTATTGGAATAAGTAATATATATTTTATAAATTACATTTTTTAGGCAGGTGGCAACGTTCTTAAAAAATATTTTCCACCTTAAGTGATCATTAATCTGTTTGGTTTACAGTATATCTATTTACATACAAATACAAAAATATAAATTTTACTTAATTTAGTACTTCATACAAATGACAACTTCTTTTTTTAAGCAATTAAATAGTGCGTAAACTAAGTCATAGCAGAGTTTACTAAGGCCATTAGAATGACAGACTCAAATTTATTTTATGTGTGGGGTCATATCCAATAAGTAATAGTTAATTTATTATTTTTTTATAAATTTATAAAATTATAAATTTATCTTATAAAGAATTTTAAGAAGGTGGCACACCTCGCGAAAATATTTCAACTAAAAATCTTATCATATAAGGATATGAAATCTTATTTTAACAATTCGTTTATCTTAACATTTTGAATAATAAAAATCGAAACCTGTGGCAACCCCATAAAAAATATTTTTAACATTTAACTTTTCCATATCTCTTTGTTTGGGAGTGTATCTATGTACATATATCCCACATGCTTTCAACATATCTTTTTAAGGTGGCAACCTTCTTCTGTTCTGTTTACTGTTTATTTCTTAGTCAGTCGAGTATTATACCAAAGAATAAAAAACATATAATCAGAACTATGAAAAGTACACTAAAGGTATAATCGGAGAAGTACATATTTGGTTTCAATGATCAATTTCGGCGCCTAAGTTGTGTTCGACAGCCTACAAGAAAGTAGTACTTTGAGAAAAACATCTTCTAAGTCCTCGACTTTTATATGTTAAATAATTTAATTTAGCAATGTCTATACTAGAGAAATCACTTATGAAATAATGCCATTTATTAAGCAAGTAGAGCATCCCGCTTAAATTTTTTTTAATATAAATAAATTACTATATTACCAATTAATAGCAGTTCCTATTTTCTTCCAATTTACAACTGTTCTTATTTACATGCACGCCACCGTATTTTTACCTGTCGCATTTATTAGCAAAACATCTCTTCGAAGTGCCCGCTCGGCGTTGGAGGAGCCAATGGCAAGTGCCTTAATAGGCATAACAAGTTCGAGTGTTCCGAAGGCTGAATGCCACTTTGTTCGATTATTCGTATTCACCTTCGGCGGCTGTCGAAAGACCAACAGTGCAGTTATCTTAAAAATAAAAACATATACATATATAGTATGTGTGGTTGCCTGTGTTGGCGCTGCTAATATCGGTGGTTTTACATGCCTGCTCTTGCATTAATTAGCTGCTAGCAGTTTGTAAAATTCTTCTTGTTTTTACTTGACTGGCCACTTTATTGGTTAGAAAATTAATTACAGTGTTGACCAAACTTAATATGTTCAAGTGAGTTTATGTTAATGAATGAGGTAAGAACAAGTATACTAAGGACAAGCTATACATTGTAAAAAGTCAGATAAATGTAAATTTGAAGAGAGATAGACAATGTCAAATTGTTGTGCAGTAAAGTCAACGACAGTGTATAAGTCAATGTATACAGGTTTTATTATATGTGGGTACATACACAAGGGCAAGACGAAATATCTCCTGTTATCAAACAAACAGTCGTCGCACTCGCGACTTGGCTATATGGTTCAGAGGCCTGGACGATGACAACAACTGATGAGTCGACGTTGCGAGTTTTCGAAAGAAAAGTTCTGCGAAAGATTTATGGTCCTTTGCGCGTTGGCCACAGCGAATTAAAAGACAGCGGCTACGCTGGCTAGGTCATGTTGACCGGATGTACGAAAGCACTCCAGCTCTGAAAGTATTCGACGCAGTACCCGCCGGGAGAAACAGAGGAAGATGAAGACGTCCACTCTGTTGGAAGGACCAGGTGGAGAAGGACCTGGCATATATGCATTTGTACATACATATATACATATATATTAGACATTAACTTTGATCTTTTATTTGTTTAAGACTTAGGGTTTTGGTTGAGCTTTATGTTCAAACAAAATTAAATAAATAGATTGAAACGAATGAGCAAAGTAATTCAACTGCTGAGGTATCTTATCAATAATTTATAGTCATATTTTTAAAAGCCGTACATAGTCATATACTTGTATTTCCATGCTTAAGTAGATATTTCAGTTTGAACTTTTATTTTTCCCAACTGTTGATACCCTCTAGTCCATACGCATTGACGAAACTGCCCTAACAATATCGCAAGGATCAATGAAAACCATTTTGAAGGATAATTTGGGCCTAAGAAAATTAAAAGCACTTCTGATTCCAAAGCCACTAAATTTTTTCGAAGAACAGCGTCGCGTTAACGTCTGTAAAACAATGCTTTCCGACTAGCAGGATGTCATGAAACGAAGGATTACCGGCCCTGAGTCTCTGTTTTCTGCGCAGAAATTGACGTTTAATCAGCCGAATATCGTGGTAAAGGTGAGCCGAAGCCGAAAAAATCACGTCAAATCAGACCAAAAATAAGGTTTATGTTGACAGTTTTCTTCGATTATCGAAGTATGGTGCACTGATTAATTGAGAAAGGATGTTGAGAAACCAACGAGACTTCGTTTTACATGTTTTCAAGTTTCATTCCATTGATTGTTTCCTTGCCTGTATATCATATAGCACCATCTTGTTGGAACCAAATATCGTCCTCATCAACATCCTCTAAGTCAGTCATCAATCATGGGTCTATAGCATTCACCATTGACTACAACATTGTGGCCGGCTTCATATATGAAGAAATATGTACCAATTATTCCATAAAGCCGAGCAATTCAAATACTCCGGTGAAGAATTGATAAGGAGCATGCATCAGCTTCTTTGTAAGATATGGTCGGCTGAAATCATGCCTGATGTTTGGAACATATATGGCATATCGCATATAAGGTTTTATCGTAGTGCGTGGAAGACTGAAGCTCACCCTCAACAAACAGGTTGGACCGTATCAGTCTTTCATTTGACCTGAAAAATCGACTGCCGACCAGAAAATGGTGAAAGAAAAATCGACTTCGACTAACAAAGTCTTTGTCGATTTAAAGCCGCTTCAGTACCTGCTGTTGGAAGCAGAGGAAGAGAAAGACCTCCACTCCGTTGGAGAAATCAGATGAAGTTTGGATTGGTGCACTGTTGCTAACTCGGCTATAATGGCGTAAGCGGTGTCAGTAGAGAAAAAGAAGTTGACATTGTCGATGAAATGTTTATGTGAAATAAACTTATTTCCAGTAGTTAAATTCTTGTACATACTATACGAGATGCGTTAAAAAATATCGGAATTCTTGAGTTAAAAATTCGCGGATTTAGAGAGTTCAGTTGTCAATTTTTTATACCGTGAACAGAGTATTTTAAGTTTGCCACGAAGTTTGTAGCATTTGTATAAATCACATACCATTAGTTGCTCAAGTGCTTCCATGGGAAACTGTTTAATTTGACGAGATATCTTCACGAAATTTGATATGGGTTACTTTCTCAGGCAACAATATAATATCCGTAAAAATTGTTCAAATCAGAGCACTACAGCATACAGCTGCCATACAAACTGAACTCTTGAACCAAGTTCTTGTAAGGAATATTTTGTATTTGCGTTTAACACACATGCCCCCGAACTATAAATAATACAATAAAATTTTCAGCTATTTTCATTGCTTACTTTGTCTGTAGCAACCGCTAAGATAAGATGTCTTTTCACGAACTAGCCGATTTTCGTTTTTTAAATGCTTAATTGCTTTTTCGTGAACTCTTGGCCAAAAACAGTACTGTAAGAATACCTCTCTTTGATAGCGAGAACTTAGTAAACAATAATTATTTTTTTATTACTCATAGAAAGCCAAATACCACCGAAGCCATCCTTGAAACTTTGCATATTATCTATAGTATTTTTAACCAACCTTACTGAGAATAAGTGACAGCTGTCGTTTATTTTTGTGTCCTTATTTTAATGTGAGTTCTTTGCAGCTCGCTAATGAAAACACAGCGCCAAATTATGAAATCTTACAAAGTATTCTACATAAATTTATTTATTATTGTGCTGAATCTGTGGCAGTTTAGAAAATATTCAGTGTGAACATATTTTTCATTGTCTCAAAATTACGAACCATAAGTTGCCAATTGGAAATACTGTCAGAATTTTCCCATTCAACACGAGTCATACAGATAATTTATCCAGGGATCCAGGAAATATTATAATTTACTTGTCATAATCTGGTTAGTAAATCTTAGCAACAATTTCAAATATATATTCCGATATTGAATATCGTAAATTCCCATCAATAAAATATACTGTAATTTATGCTGCAGCAGGTGACTTTATTAAACGAAACAAAAGTAAAAGTATCGCGCACACAAGTAAGTATGTGCAACACATGCATTTATATATGCGTGTACTTGCCACATAAGCAAAAGGACACTGCGAACGAGTGTTCAGCCAAATATGAACAGACATAAATTACAGCAAAATGGCCAGAAAGAAACAGAAAAATAAGGAAAAAAGCAACAAAACGTTTAATTAATTTTTGGGCAGCGCGTATGAGCACGCAAAACGAATACAGCAGACTTTACATATATACCTAGGTATTGTACATTTGCATTATAATGCATGGTACAGCAACGGACATCAAATGAGAGTCAGCTAAGTAATAATTTAGTAATTATGTTTGATGACTAAAAGCATGAAAAATGAGCTTTAGATATTATTTTAGGCGATGCTGCAGACCAAACAATAACAATAAAAGCAACAACAATACATAACAGCGTACATCAGAACTAATAATGAGCTACAGTGCAGCCATATTGGTGTGGCAAAAAGAGCTACAACAATAACAACAATAGTAAGGTATTTCTGGTTAACGCTTGGTGGTTGTTGGCAGGACCATAAACGCTACCAACACTTATCGATGATATTTATGGCATTTGCTATGAAAGTTTTACGGCAATGGGCGGTTAGTGCTTTAATTAGTGGGACGTGTGGCAACATTAACGCAGCAGCTTTGGCGGCAAGGTGTGAGCGAATATTTTGTATTGATTAATGTGTTGCAAGTGTGACAAAATTTAATTAGCAACGGACTAAAGCAGCAATAATAATATTAGAAATGGAAGAAACAAACTGGGGATATTAATGATGAAGAGCAGGGCAGGATAAAGAAGGGGATAGCATAGCATGGCATGGAACTGTAAGTAATAAAATATTGTAATAAAATGTATTAGCACATTATTAGCGGCGTGGCAGCGCTGAACGCCAAATGCAAATGTTATTTATCATACTTCGAAGTGGTAAATTTAAGGGGTGGCGTAAATGGTAACTCACCACCTCAGCTTTAATAATGAGAATAGCAACAATTTTAGAAAATTTGTATGCCACACATAACCTCAAAAGCATATCTGTTCATTAAAGTGAATTCACTTCGCCGCTCGGACACACATCCTGCTGAGTTGACCCTCCAAGGTGCTGGTTTCATCTAGTCTGTGAGATTTTACCTCTTCTTTATTTAGACACTATCTCAGCAAGTAACAGTCATGCATGCATACATACTATATATACATAAGTACGCGCATAAAGTATAGCTAAGCTGCCGGTAGTAACCAGCAATAACTGCATGTGCTATATAAAGTAGAAAGTATAACTCGCTTTGGTCCGCTTGCTGGGCTGTCCAGCTGCAAATAATGTCTCGTGAGCTACCAGCAACATTGTATCAAGTATTTTACCAACCAACACGTCGTTTCAGACTCACCAGCCGCAATAATAACCTCAAATAATCGTGAAACTAATGCCTTGCCGGTCGTTAGTACTGCTAAATACTATGAAGTCGTAGCATACTTGGTGGCGCACAGTGTTTTAACTTTATTAAATATGAAGTAAAATTGAATGAAGCTTGAAAAAATATTCTGTTTAAATTTTTTTATACGTTAAAAATTATGATATTTGCATAATAAATAATAAAATGTGATAACCAAAATTTAAAACATTTTTGATAATATTGAAGACAAGAAAGAACGTTAACTTTGGATGCACCTGAGCAATGATACCTTTCCACAAATAAATTAAATTTTCATCTTAACTTTTCAAACAAAAAAGTAATTGTAGATGGTCAGTTTGTAAAAGAATTACATGCTATAGTGTTCCGATCTGGCCGATTTCCTCGGAGGTTGTATAGTTGTCATAGAGTAGAATTTATATAAAATTTAGTGAAACTACCGTATTTTGTCAAATAAAAAATTTTCCATACAAGGACTTGGTTGGATTTATTATTTTTTATGGCAACTTTTACTATAGTGTTCCGATCTGAACCATTTTATCAAAGATTGTACCGTTGCCTTGGTCAATCGTGTAAATCAGAAGCCTCTTGAGGAGAAGCGGACGCCAGGCATGCCTGGCATTTTCAGTACCAATTGGCAGTAATGGAGACACTAACCACCTTGGGGGATTCCAGGCCCATCTAAAACATCAGCCGTATTTTGGGTCCTACACCCGGCTGCAATGAAACTCCACATTCAATTGACAATTCAGGTGCATTGGGAATGGAGACACTAACCACCTTGGGGTTCCAGGCCCATCTAAAACATCTGCCGTATTTTGGGTCCTACACCCGGCTGCAATTAACCTCCACATTCAACTGACAATTCAGTTTTTCCCGGATTTGGGTTTTAACCACAACCACCACAATATTTCTAGATGGGCCAGTCCGCATGAGCAGGTTAGAGCGAACTCTAAGGGAAAAATTGCAAAATCTGAAGTCTGGGTTACCCTCAACAAACCAAACGTCCCGAATTTACTCATACGTCACTCGGCCGTTAGGACTATTGTCCCAACGGATTTGCTACCTACACCTGAGATTACTGCTCCCTACATATCCCATCCTCTCCACATCATCATCGGAAATCCAGTCATGCCGCAGCAATGACACACTGAAAACCTTTCTTTACCTGAATGCTACAGGGCGCTTTATGACAATCAGGCCCTGAAAAACGTCATTTTATAGAGTCTCCGACGTTTCCTTCGGAATATCACAAACTTCGTGGCGAATTTAGTATACCCTGATCGGGGTATGAAACCAAATTAAACTTAGAATGTATTTGGTAGTAAAAACGAACTTTATATGAAATCAATGTCTTTAACTGGAATTACGAGGGCGAGTAACCTACAAAAGGAAAATGAAATATCATAAATATTAAAATATATTTCGCAACATTGTCTCCTTTTGGCTCGATACTCTTGATCCCTTGACCATCTGATGGACCGATTACTCCAGGTAGTTGTAGAAAATCATACCTTGTGAATCCTAGAAGACAGTGGCCATTCGTGCCGAGAAACAATCTTCGACTTTTCCAGAATCGGTTGCCTGAACAAAATCCTCCGCTTTAACTGTTCCTTGAACTTTGATCATAACATAGCAAATCAACGATTGAAATTGATCGTAACCTTTACGAGAATGTCCTTCCTCGTAATAAATTTATCTTGAAAGAATGGCGCCACGGTACGGCACGGATAATACACTTTTCGATCGCCCTCGTAATGTAATTTTTATGTTATTTAAGTCCGTTATACTCAAAAGAGTCACACGTTTGATTTACTAAGAGACATCTTGAAGTTTTTTTCAACATAGTTCCCTCAAGGGTGATGCACTGATTATAGCGACCCTTCAACTTTTCGATACCATTCTTGTAGGACGATTTGTTCTTTGCTTCAAAATAGACCTCAATTTCGGCGATCGCCTCTTCATTCGATGAAAATTTCTTCCCAGTCTTTTAAGATCTGAGAACATGAAATATTCGCTGGAGGGCAGATCTCTAGATTGTGGTGGATGCGGAGGCATTTCGAAGCCCAATTCATGGATTTTTGTCATCGTTTTCACTGAACTGTGACACGGTGCATTGACTTGGTGAAAGAGACTTATTTTTCTTCAAATGCGGCCGTCTTTCGACAATTTCGTACTCCAAACGATCCAATAACACTGTTGTCGCTTTTGATAGCCATTCCTTTTTCGCGATAATCAATAAAAATTATTCCATGCGCATCCCCAAATACAGGCGCCATAACCTTCCCAGCTGACTGTTGCGTTTTTCCACACTTTGGAGCGGGTTGATCGTTTACGGTCCACTAGAACGACTGTCGATTGGGCTTCGGAGTGAAATTAAGGAGCTATGTTTCATCCATTATTGCATACCGATGCAAAAGCGCGGGCTTATTACCCTTGAATATCTCGAAGCACTGCTCGGAATCATCAACTCACCGCTGATCAAAAATGAGCTCGCGCGGCACCCACGTCGCACAAAGCTTTCTGATACCCAAATATTCGTTAGTAATATGATGTACAACACAACAATAATTCCACTTTACGGTCATCCAAAATTATTTTGTGAAGTTTTTTCGTCGTCAGGTTCGTTGACTGCGTTCACCGTCTTTGGTGCTCATTTTACCACTTCTTAACTTAGCATACAGACCCTTTAAGGTTGGCTTCAGTTTGTTGAAAATGTATGTACCTTTTCAATTAATTTCTGTTCTAATTTGATGGAACTCTTTCATTGTTCACATTTTAATTAAAACTATATTGTAACTAAGCCACTGTACAACACCTACACAATGAAGCGATAACAACAATTATAGCCTTGACCACCACTAAACCGAGAAGTCAACTAGCCAGTGGAAACCAAACGCCAGCCAATAAAAGCGACCACTGGAGAGACCCCAAAGTCCTCTTCTAAGCTATAGTGTAAGTGAAATGGCAGCGACGAATTTATTTATGACGCCAGATTGCCAGAGCCAGCATTTCACTGCTGTCTCGAAGCTAACATGCACAGCGGGAAGAGTGTTAATTGCACACACTCACACCAGTAGCCGTTGGTTAGTCTTTATATGGAATGCATTCAGGCTCATTGTATTGAATATATAGTGGAGGTCGGTCATAAATTATTAAAGTTTTATGATTGTTGCACAATACGGCAGCCAAGTGCTGAGCATGAAAAGTAACGGGAAATCCTAAATTATGTCATGGTGACCAAGCTGAGCGAAGCAGTGAAAGTTTTGCATTGAAGTATAGATTTCGAAGCTTGTTGCAAAATTTAGATGACAGTTAAAGTTTCTGTTAGAGTTAAATTCTAAAAATTAAAGGCAAAACCAGCTGTTATATCATATTTGCATATTGACTGTATATATATAGAGGTATCTACCATTTGTTCACATACTTTCTCGGCTCAATCAACTTTTATTTTGACTTTTTTTATCCGGCGCCCGCATCCAATTGCCTTTGCTACAGTAATTAAAACAAACCGGTCATCAAACGAAGACATCAGTACATACATCATACAGACAGCCCGCACCTCGATACACTTACACATGTACACATGAAGCAAATAGACGGTCAAAAAGTAGTTGAGCAGACAGCAGTTTACATATAGCTTATTTGCTTTGCTTTTGTCTCATTTTGTAATTTTTCATTTTTTTGTTTTTTACTTTTTGGTTATTTCACTTATTGACGCAGACGCCTTTCGGTCATAGTTACATCCCAAGCTGACAGTCGAATTGTATCCTGCTTTCTGTCAACGAGTATCGTCTGTCGGCAACAACATTCATTGCCATAAAGTAAACAATTTGATGTCAGTATTGATTTAACTTGAAATGCTTTTTCATATCAATTTCATGTTGCAAGTGAAACATTGCTTTGTCAGCTATGAAATTACATGACATCAAGAAGAAGCAGAAGAAGACGATGGCGAAATTGTAATGTGCTGTGACAAAAAGTAGCCAGCAAGAAAAACACATAATTCGCTCGAAGCAACAAAGCATATTTGTTTAACGTTCAAATAAATTTTACTGGTGGAGTTGGCGAAATGTAATTACTCACTTGAGAAACCGATTTCTGGCCGAAATTAAATTTTAAAGCAAACGCAATTTAATTGAATGTTTTTCTTGTGAATCGAAAACGAGTTTAGAGGGTGTAATTGAAAGTTAACAAGAGATTATTAAATTAAACTTATAATTAAAGGGAAAATATACATCCAAAAACACATTTTCAGCATCTCCATAAAAGAATCTCTTTGTTTCAAAAATTTATATACAAATGTTCAACGATACGAAAACAGCCGTCGTATAATTCATACAACACATCGTTCCATCGAATGCGATATTTGCCGTGGCCAACGCGTAAAGGATCTTCCGCAGAACTATTCTCTTGAAAACTCGCAACGTCGACTCATCAGTTGTTGTCATCGTCCATGCCTCTGCACCAAATAGCAGGACGGGAATAATGAGTGACTTATAGAGTTTTGTTTCTGTTCATTGAGAGAGGATTTTACTTCTCAATTGCCTACTTAGTCCGAAGTAGCACCTGTTGGCAAAAGATATTCTGCGTTGGATTTCGAGGCTGACATAGTTGTTGGTGTTGATGCTGGTTCCAAGAAGTTATGACTGTCAGCAGTGACTTGGGTGCCCAGTCGCGAGAGTGACGACTGTTTGTTTGAGGACAGGAGATATTACGTCTTGTCATCGTTCACTACCAGAACCATTTTTTTCGCTTCCTAATCCATTCTGGTAAAAGCAGAACTACCAGTGCTGTTGTTGAAGCCAAATAATATCAATATCATCGGCGTACGTCCGCAGTTGTACACTTTTGTAGAAGATTTTACTTTTTCTATTCAGCTTTGATTACCTCCAACAGTAGATTGAAAAAGTCACATGATAGGTAATCGCCTTGTCTGAAACTCCGTTTGGCTTTTTGAGTTTTTTTGTAATGCGGAATAAAGGCAGCACTTTTTCGTGTCAACAGCAACTTTTAAATCTACAAGAAGGTGGTCGGTGTCGATCTTCTTTTCACGGATCTTTTCCAAAATTTGGCGAATGTGAAGATTTGGTCAGTTGCTGATTTGACAGACCTGAATCCACACTGATAAGACCCAATCAGTTTACGAACGGCAGGCTTTAATGTTTCACACTCTACACTCCATGGAACCTTATATTTGATGTTGAGGAGGCTTATTTCATGGTAGTTGGTGCAAATTGTGGAGTCTGCCTTTTTTGTTAATATTTAACATCCTGATTCCTGTCACCTATATTCAGGGCAGTATCAGTAGTGGTTTCAATATCATAAAGGATATTTTTTTCGACACGTGAATTTCATGAAAAAAGAAAACGTATCTGATTCCATGTTGTGGCCAAGAATTAAACTTTATTATAAAGATAGATGTTTGTCATTATGATTTCTAAAATGCTTTCCAGCAAATGACCGACGCGGCTACTTCGAATATATTCCAGCCAAGAGGACCAATTTTCGACCAGTTTTTGCAAAATTTCTTATGAAAACCGGCATCGGTAGCCTTCTCGTTTCGAGCCCATTCACCGACTGTGCAACGCACTTGATGGTCGTTGGGATTCAATTCTTGAACGAGTTGGATTTTTAAGTGCGGATCTCATGATCCTTCTGCAAAATTTTTTATAAATTGGATTGGGAAAATGGCGAATTAATTTTAATATTTTGCGTAAATAATAAATAATTTTGTTAAATAAAAATATTTAAAATAATCTTAAAAATGCTAAAATCAGGCGAATTCCTTGTACTTAGTTTCAAAGCAACAAATCTTTCCATTAACATTAATACATCTTTATATATAGTATAAAAATTATGTATCACTTTGTTTGTCCGAAATGGATTCCTAAACTACTGAACCGATTTTAGCAAAATTTAACTTCCACTATATTGAATAGTTTATTATATGAATAATAGTATAAAATGTATACCACAGCAACGCGTGACCGGATCCACAATTATTATTTGCACCGTATATAAATAGTAAGTTACGTACACGCACTGTCATCAATTGATAAGTTAGATTAAAAAAAAAACTCACAAAATAATCCTTGCTGTCCTTCTATTTAATTAAACACAAGACGTTTCTTAAATTCTATATAATTCAGACTTTATCGAGATAACTTAAATTTCAGCTGAAAGAATCTTAAAATTTGCACGTCAACACTTTGCTGGTGACAATAACAATAACAAAACAAATCAACAGAAGACTAAGCCGCAATGAAACAACTACACTTAATGCTAAATGAAATGAAACTTAACGAGCAGCGTTTGCTACAACAACACTTTGAAGTTAATAAATGCACAACAAAATTTAAAGCAGTTCTATTTTCAAGCAAGACGCAAAGAAGATGCTTGTTGCAAGCGAGAATTTTTGCCAACTTACTGCAAATGCTTGTGGCAGCTTATGCCGGGTTCATTAACTTAAAATAGCGCGAATCTGCGATAGTAAATTTAGAAGTATTTTATGAACTCGAGAGCTAACTAAACTCAGAAAATAAATAAAAAAACGTTCATTAGATTTTGTGGTCCTGCAACGGTTTATACAAAGTAAGAGAATATATGTAAGTATACATATATATGTATAGTTACACCCAAATTAGTAGCGCACAGCGTGAATGTTGTAACTCACGGTGGTACTTGCCAAACTCGCTTACAACTTGAAACAATAAAAACTTATTTATTTAATCTGCAAGTAGCTGAACTTAGTACTGAGCTGACTTAAATTTTGGTTGTTGGTTTGAGAAGATGTGCAAATAAACATATATCCCCCTTCATCGGGGCAGTTAAGTAAAAGGATATAATTTCACTGCTATGAATACATAATTCACGCAAATCGGCTTGAGTGCAACCTCAACGGTGAAACCGAATGCGTTGTACATTTAGCTGAAAGCGACGCAATAGTGAATGTGGGTGTGTTTATATAATTGCATTTAGTTACGAAGGTTACTCTTTCAATTTGCGGAACTCGGTGTTTAAAATATTAGTTCAAATTACTTTATAATTTTATACCTGAATTTCAGATGTTTCATACAAAACATCATACATTGTTTACTTAAAATAGGTGAAATAGGTAAATAGATATATTTACACTTTAATTTTCAGGAAAAATCAGACTAAATCAAAGAATGAAAAAAAAATTTCAAGAATAATTCTTGGATCAATCAAATAATATCTTCAATTTTACTTCACTCTCACATTATAGTTTCATTCTTCTACTTCCATTATGATATTCAAATAATAAATAAATTCTTTTTAACACTTTATTTAATCTCTTTAAATACAACGAAGCAACTGCATTTTATTTAAGAAACTGCCGAGGCTTAGAAATATTGTCCGAGAGTCTCGAAGTCGGCTTAGAAATCGGTAAATTAGAACGAAATAAATCTAAGAAGTTAGAAAATGGAATTAGCTTACCAACTTCGAAATAACAAATAAAAAAGTTCAAAACTCTTACAAACTATCACCATTCACTTAATTGACTTCACTATTCCTTATACTCATGTCAATTATCTCTAATATCAATTAATTATTTTACTATATTATTTTCCACATTACATAAAGATATCGTTATGATATGTATGTGTTTCAGTATTGGTGATGAAAATAATGCCTTGAACAATAATCCTGCCAGGTTTGGTAAAAATATTTAAATTTAAAAGGTTTCCGTAAAATACTTCAGTCTAAGCTTTCCTCTCAAATATGATCCCAACCCATCGTATACCCTTATTATGGTTTTCAGCTTGGTTCAGCTGAATTGCCATTAAAACACCTCAATTTAAAAACAACTTAGCTATTTTTGGGTGAAACTAATTACAACTACAACTGACTGCGTATTCACCAGCTGTTGATTTAGAAATTCAAATTGATAGCTTCAGCTGGATTAATAAATAAAAAGACATTACCTAACAGTAACGAAATAATTCACTGATCTTATGCACATACGAATACTTATTTATCACTAGACTCCCGTTTAACATCTAATAATTATGAAAGAAATAGTTGTATGGACCATTGAAAATTTTCAATAATGGCTGTGTTACCCTAAAAACATTTACCTGTACTTCTATCAATGGAAACTCAAAAATTTTACGTGATCCAAACTTTAAAGCTTTAACTGAAATAATAATGAATTGTAAGCCATAATAAAGGTACTTTTCTTAACTGCAAATATCTGGCATAAGATCTGATGAAGCTACAAATGGCTAAGAATTCTACAAGTCTTACTTGCTCCAGACTTTGCTTTACGCATAAGTATCTGAATTAGGTATATCGCTTTTAATAAATTACACTGTGGAACATTTTTGGGATTATTGTCTGGGGGGTGAGAAATTCCAAGTCAGGGTGATGGTACTAGGTCAGTATAGTAAAACACTCAAAGGGTTTGGCGTTCGTATGCGTCAGTTTTTTTTATTTTTTATTAAATATTAACGAATAATTAAATATTTTACAATTTCCGGGTACTTTTTCACAATGTATTTATTATATTAAAACGTTAAAAATATAATTAACGAATGTGAAGTCACCAAGAAGACCTATATGTACTTATACGATTATTGAACCTAACCTAACATTATTCCTAATAGTTTCTTATACATAATAAGCTAATATTTGTGTTTTTTTTCGCATTTAGAATATCTTATGATTCTTTTATGGGCCGTTTTATGCATTTGCCACATAATCCAAAAGCATTTACTGGGACCCACTTATGAAGTTAAACTTAATTTTATATTCAAATCCTTGCATTTCTGTCCGCCAAGTTTGTATGTAAATATATGAGTGTATGTGTGGCGGCATGTGTTTCTGTTTTGAGTTCGGATTAGTCTAACGGCATTTGCATATTTTAATTATTTAGATTGTTTTAACAGCGCAATGCTGTACCGCCCACACCGGGACACCCTATTTTGAGTGCAGTTGTCAAACAAAAACAGCCGGAAGCACGCCAGACATGGCGACTGCCATTTGCGCGCCACTGCCCACCGGCCCTAACACTCGTAAAAAAAAGTAAAAACTTGAGAACTCAATTTCAGCTTAAATGCTGAAACTCAATTAAATGCACAGCTGTCGGCAGGTGTAAATTTTCCAAAATTTCCAAAGTAAATAGAAGTAAGCGAGCACACTGAAATATTTTTAGTTATCGGAAATTGATATCCTGCCCATTTGTGTTTAACTGTATGCGTAAGCGTATGTGTTGCTTTGAGTGTGTGGCAGTTTCCTTGCTTCTGTGTGCATGCAACCTTCTTTCAGCTGCCTCAAATTTTCTTACTTTATTTCGCCGCTCGACGCTTAATGGCAAAGGCATGTTTGTGAAGTGGCGCATTTCCGTAATTCAGCATTTTTGCATGCACTCACTCCTTGCCATTTTCCACTTTTTTTTCCTTTTTCTCTCCAATTGCTTGCCTGCAACAGCAAAAATTCAGCTACTTCACTTGCCCCAGCCGTTGACGCTTTTGTTGCATTTGCTCTTGAGCTTTTTGTTGTTTCATTCTCCGTTACTTCATTTCTTCGTTTGTTTGTTCGGTGCACGCCATGTGGTGTAAACAACGCTTGGTTAACGGTGAAAAGTGTATTTTATCGTTATCGCTCATGGAAATGCCATAGTCGCTGTATTTAAAGTATTCAGATTACTCATACGCACCGAAGTACTCCGTTGAAATTTGAAGTATTTTTTCGCCAGCCAATTACTTTTCACTACTTTCTTTTTCTTTGCAATATACATTCCTTTGAAATATGCAGATGCAACGATTTTAAGTGCAGTTTCAATAGCGAAAGGATTCCAAATTGGATGATCATTATTTTGCATTTGTTTGAAGCTGCTTTCATATAATTATAAAGTATTGAGAAAATGTGTGTTTACAGTTGTAAAACAGCTGGCTGGAGGCCTTTGAATAGCCCAGTCTCAAGCGGCGCTTAAAGATACGTGGCGCCCATCATAAAAGACAGCCTTACTTTCATTGGTGGGGCTATGCGCAAGCGGACATACATTCCCCTACACTCGTGGGAAGGGAGTAACGCCCGAAAAATCGTTTGCTGATGTAGCCTAGAACCGCAATATCTTTGGTATGCTGGATGAAAGAGGTCTTGAAGGAAGAATCCTCAGAGCCCAATGGAAATGGGTGTAAGCTTCGCTGACAAACCTGATGCTGGAGGTGCTACTAAGCAATCCGGGTCCGACACCGTCTTGGACAGTTACCGGTTGGTACCAGGGCCAAATCCAAATGATTGATTGAGACGGCGAGAGATCGGTCGCATTATACCAAGCCGCTATAGCTAAAGTAGGGGTGGTATATCCGGAGCTAAACTAGTAGCCGTAAACAAAAAGAACATCCCGTATAGGCAAAGGGCAAGGGTATGGATCCCAGCTACACCATCGAGATCAGAGCAGGTAATGCAGCTAATTAAAGCCTGCAGTCCGAATCTACCTACAGAGAGCAAGAAATTTGCTAAGGCATTCGAGGACCCTGTAGCAGAATCTGGCGGGGAGACCAAAAGGGCAACAATGCAGATTCTGTCCTTGTCCTGCGATCTTACGCGTGATCCAAGTAGAGGTACTTTTTTAATCAGTTACATGATTCGTGTGGAGCTCGCATGTTATTTTCGTCCAGTATTGTTTAGCATTTCACGGTGAAAGAACGTTTACAAATCGTTCAACTTTATTACGAAAATTTACCATCACCCACTTTAAGACTTATTATACAGATTGGGAAAAAACTGCAGCCGTTCGACTTACCCAAGCGACATAGTTCCAAGAAGATCCGACGTTTTCGATTCAAATTTTGTTCAGTGATGGGACCCATTTACGGCTCATTAGGGACGAAAAGCAACCTGAAGAGATTCAAGAACTGCCATTTTATTCAGAAAAAACGTTGTGGGGCGGTGGAATCATAGGTCCATATTTGTTCAAGCGTGATGACGGTGAGAACGTAACCATCATTAGCAATCGTTATCGTGCCATGATAGCCGACTATTTGATGCCTGAAGTTTAAGTTCGTGATCTCGGCAACATTTGATTTAAGGGGCTATACCAGTGTGACGTAAGAAAGTACTAAATTAAATGTTTCAACGTTCTATGGACGTAATAAAGTATATTTTTAGCTATATTAAAAGTTTTTTTTTTACAAAAATATTTAAAAATAACGGAGTTATGTGCTATTTGCGGAAGTGCCGAAAAAAACTGTCTCAACTGCTCACATGATTCCGGTCGAATGAGTAGCTGAAACAAAAAAATTCAAAATGTTTATTAAACTTAAATATGTATATTGTCTATACAATGAACTACGATCTTGGAAAAATATCAAAAATTATGAAAATGGCGTAATTTTAAAAAAAAAACCTTTTTTTGTGAAAAAAATGTCCGTTTTTTTAATGCCAAATTGACAATTTTCAACCATTCAAAAAGTTCGTAGTCCATTGTACAGTAAATGTATTCAACTATACCCAGTTTTAATTTGAAGTCGATCGGTCAATTTCTCGTTGAGTTATGATGTCAAAAATTTTGAAAAATGTCGTTTCGAGAAAAACGCGTTTAAAGTTTTTCTTATATATGTTTGCACCTCTGAGCCGTCGCTGTTTAGAACGCTGCCATTCAAAAACTATTCAAGATACGACCTTGCCGATTTCACAAGATATTTTGGAATATATAAAGTAAACAAAAATTGTTTTTGAAAGAGTCACACTGGTATAGCCCCTTAAGGAGGGAGCATGCTTTAGAAACTTCAAAAAATCGAATTTTTGTTTTTGCTTATATCTATTTAAAAATTATTTAAGAATATGTCCTCAAAGTTATAGATAGGAATTCGAAATATTTTCGAAGCTAGAAGAGGAATAGTGACCGAGCATTTAGCAGATATATGAGCATTTAGGCAAAAAGCGAAAACCTTGATGGGCGATTTCTCGGTTTTTCATTTTTACGATTTTTCTTAATTGGCGGGCAGGATAAAAAAAAACTAAACGTCATATGGAATTGAAGCAAAGTTTACTATATTTGGCATTAAATTATCTTCTATTTAAACAAAAAAAAGCTAAGAAAAATCAAGTTTGAACATATATTTAAACAACAAAAAGTAACTTTTTTTTGGTCAAAAACAACTTTTTTTCAATAAAAAAAAGTAGAATTTTACACGTTTTTTTAATTTTCTTAGTTTAACTAGAAGATAAGTTATTAATAAATATGAATCTCTTTGAATTTTTTGTTTCCAATAGAAATTACGACCTGCATCCTACCCACCGTCCGACAAATGCACATGCGAGATGTATCGGGCAATTGCTTCCCAAAGGCAGAATATCAAAAATTGCGTATCCAAAAAATTTTCGGATGATATTTAAATATATAACAATAAACCCTAAAAATTTCGCTTTAATCAATTATTTCTTTCCTTCCCAAAAAATCCTTAAAAAAATCGATTTTTTGAAGCCTCTAAAGCAGGCTCCCTCCTTAACCAAGAAGGCGGCACTTTCCACACATCGCATCAATCAATAGATTTATGGTGACAACACTTCCGTGAGCAGATAATTTCACGTTTTTGGCTGGTCGATTGGTCCCCAAGATCGTGTGATATCACACCGTTAGATTTTTCATGTAAGGATTTGTAAAGTCTAAAGTCTATGCGGACAATCCCGCTTCAATTTAGCCTTTGTAGCAAAACATTACGGATGTAATTCGCCAGTTGCCAGTCGAAATGTTCGAACGAGCCATCGAAAATTGGACTCAACGGATGGACCATCTGAGCCGTAACCGCGGTCAACATTTGAAAGAAAAAATCTTAAAATCTTAATTAAATTTGAAGTTTTATTGTATTTTCTTTAAAAAAGTAGGGAAATAGATCACCTTCTAGTTGAATATTACTAAAATTATTTATGGAAAATATTAATGGAAAGTGAAAGAAAAATATTTTATTTATTATTGTAAACTATTTTAATCAATTTTTTGTACAAAAACATAGATAGATGAACAATTTGTTCAGCTTCAGGAGAAAACTCCCCAAACAAGACTCAACGAGGCAAGCTACAGTTTCGAAATAGCAAATATAACATTAAGGAATTGTGAGAAGTACTTCAAAATCTACTATTCCTGGATATATACTTCTTATCTTCGGTGTCATACCCACTATGAAGAAAAAACGCAATATTTCAAACCTTCTTAACAACCGTGGATATCGTAGTCTGTGCCAGCCCAAACCCAACATTATAACAAAAAACAAATGTCCATTTTAACAATTATTTACTTTTTTTTGTGAGTAATAACTGAATTTAATTGTTTTTTATTTTTCGTTTAAAATTCGTTTGCTGTTTATTTATCCGTCAAATCTTATTTTTTTAATTTAGCAGCAAACGCTTCTTCGACTGAATATAGTTGAAATTTTTAATACCAAAAAATTGTTTATCTAAAGTTTACATCAACTTCAATTCAATTGAGTGAAGTAGAAAACAGTCCTAAAGGTATGTATACATTAAAGCTTTGGAATATGGGATTTTTTTTAATAGAGATCTTAATAATTTTCAAAAGATATAAACTTCATTGTTAAAGCAAGTAGGCTTAGAATGGGTGTAGAATTTTACATTTTCTTAGGACGATAAATTGTCTCGGGACGGTTCTGATAACATTGATGAGAACTTGAAGGACTATTTTGCAAACTACCATCAGATATGAGTAAAATTAGTAAGAAATCAGTGTTAAGCAAAAGTACTACCATTGCAAGCGAACAAATCAAAATTTAAAAGCCAGAATGGTTTCTCTAAGCACTCAATACAACCAAACAATCAAGTACTCAGCAATTTTCATAATTTTTTTACACGATTTTCATATAAAGTTTTTAGTTTACTTTCCTAAAATCACTATACTTCGTACTGCCATAAGTTCTGTTATAAGTTCAGACTGTTAGGAAACTTTGCAGTTTTTATGGCAAACATTCTCGGATTATTAAGATTTTTGAGAAGCTCATAAATTTCATCTACGCTTTTTTGATTTTTATATATGAGTAGACACTGCATAAAAATTATAAATAAAAATAACGGCACTTGTTTCTGCAAATTGTCTTTGCTGCATGCATTGTAAACTTTCTAAGAGAATTTATGGCAAGAATAGTAAATTTAATGGGGCTGCACAGATCCAAAAAACATTTCTTGCAATAAGTTCGAATGTTAGGAAACTCGTACGGTAATGCAGGTGTTAATAGTTTGGAGATGTCTATCTGTATCTATTATTCATTCTCTTTGGTTGGAAAAGTTCAGTCTTCAAATTATCACATATCTTACCTTAAATGCACAATTTAAGCAGTGCCTCCTCATTTCATATACATATACATATATATACTATATGTTTTTAATAAAAACTGGAATGAAGAGAACATTTAACTAATTGTCATTTTTGCCAACGGAACCTCAAAGCCTCAAACATTAGTCTACCATATATTATCAAAATTATTGATCACAAAAAATAAAGGATTTAAACGCGATTATCGAACTGATCATATTGTGGTCGATATATTTCTTAAAATTAAAATCATAATGTCATTTAATTTATATCTGAATTAAAAGTATATCACTTGAAATTAAATATTTTGATCATAATTATCATATGTGATAAAAAGGAGGCAGGATAGAAAATCAAAACATATATCTACCGTAAAGGGTATTAACTGCTGAAGATACTGCTTACTGCTTGTTACATATCCAAACTTATCAGGCTGGCTTAGAGTGCCAACTTTAAAGCAAACACATATATCTTCATAAATAAATTTTGCAAGAAACGTGTTACCATTTAAAAAGCCATAATTTATATTAACAAATTCTCAACTACAATGGCATACCTGAGCAAAATTCCTAACCTAAAATTCTTTAAATTTCATTTAGAACTAACTCTCAACACAAGATTTCCACCTCTGCCTCACACCAACACTAAAGTAAGTGAAAATTGTTGTCTGTCTGCAAGCCGCACCGACAATTCTGGGCATTTGAGTTTTCCTGTGGCAAAAGCGTCGCGTATACGCCCGTGCGAACACACAACTGAACCTTGCAGAGTGCTGAGCGTGTGCGCGTATGTGCAGATGTGTTGGTAGATACGACGGAAATGTGAAATTTTGAAACAGAACGTATGTCTGCCTCGAAGGTAAAATTTACATGCACACACACACTCACACTTACGGCATTCGAGTTGAACACTAAAATGGAGAAGTGAGCTTGAATGAAGGAGAGCAGTGAACTAGAGTGGGGGAGAAGGGGAATGGCATTCGGTTGCGCTGGCAACCAGCTGGCGGTTTCAGAAGCAGAGCACATGAAGCAATTGCGTAAAATTTTCCAACACCCCTCAGCGGGTGCTTATAAGCTCACATGCACTTGAAAATATTTTAGTGCCCGACTGTTTGGCACTGATTTTATGCTTTATAACTTCAATATCCGAATGGCAAATAAACAGGCGCATCGGCAGGAGCGAGCGCCAAAGTTTCAAAGTCGGCAGCGGGGTGCCAGAGATTGAATGCTTTGCTGTGTGAATCAGCCGCCAGGCAATATGGTTGCGCTTTGCCATTGTTGGTGCTGTTGCTTTTATGACGACATTGGCGGCGAAGTGTTGCTGTTCGACCTGAAGGGGTGCGGCGTTTTCAAAGCGAGCGCACAGTTTCACATGTTCGAAATTCGACAATCATTTGAATTGTAGGCTGAGTTAAACATTTATGGTGTTGCAATATTTAAATGCTTAGCCGCAAGCAATTTACGGGAATGAGATCGGATGTGTAGGAAAATTTATTTCACAAAAAGCATAGTGTGGTTTTGGAGAGAGGTTGTGATATGGATATCTAGTGAAAATGAAGACAAATGAAACAGATTCGTTAAAAAGCATTGTCAAATGCAAAAACTATCAGACTTCTGTGGAAAATTTTTCAAAAAAGAAAATACCAGTCGCAATTACGATGAGAAACCTCAACTTAATGGGTATAGTATCTTATGGTATTTGAGTGGCACTCAAATCAGACCGTATTGCCGGCATAAATATTACATCAGTCACGAAAAACAGATTAGTTGAATGTGAAAACTGTCATGAGACTAAAATAAAGTGTTGCCTAACAACTGGAGACGACTTTTCTTTCACCTTTTCCGAGTAACTCAGGCGAGAAAATATTACTTTAGCTTTAAAAAGCCCGAGGACCGGCATCTGAGGATTTCACACAATCCCACAATTTAATGGAACCGTGAGGAAGATCGCAGGTCTTTGAAAACTAGCAACACAGGACATGCAACAAAGTTACTTTGGGGTTGAGCTTAGTAATATAAATTATAATGTTGTAGTGGTCATCAATGCGCAGTTACTTTTAAAATCCCGCCTTTAGAAAATTGGAAAAGTGGATTCGGCGAAATGAAGAGCATGCGCCCGGAATAATGAGACGCTGAAACATTATCTATTTGAATGCCCACCCTGCAGCTGGTTGAGACGGGATATATACATCGGCTTCCATTGATCCAGCTTAAGAGACATTGGGGTGGAAAAAATTATGTATTTACCAAATCCACTGAGTTGCTGGATAAAGCATAATTTAGTCACCACCCGAAATTATCATGGAACTAAGGATGGTCTAAGCGCAGCCACCTGGGGTTGGTTTGGCGCTCATGTGCCTAATTTTTCAAACAAACCAAAAGTTTTTTGTTGTGGTAGTGACTATAAAATTCAAGTTATCTAACGGTAAACAGAGGAATGATATTTTTTGATGAAATCCGAATACAAGGTAAAATGTTTTAGATGACTAGTCCTGAGAGGTCATACGGAGAGTGGTTTAGTATTATAAGGATACTCTTTGAATGAAGGAAATATCATGGAAAATCAGGGTCAAGCCTAGATAAGTATGTAACTAATTAACAACAATATCCAGAACGCAAATGGGTTATGGAAAGAGATATAATGAGTTCTTCACCCTCAGTTAAGTTAGCAGTTCTATAATTTTAAGGGTCTTAACCTAATAGGTGTTCACGCGATAAAGTTAGAAAACTTATCAAATCTACAGGTGACGGTGCTGCTTCGAAGACGAAGTGATAGGAATACCTTAACACGTCTTTCTTAACTGTCCCATCACCTTGAGACATGTTTGTGAGCTAGCGGAAATAAAAATAAAAAGCATTAACATATTTGCGATGAGTTCAAGGCGCTTTGTCGAAACATGTGATCTAACTAGAATAGGGACTCAGTTACAAAAAAATGCCTATAGCGGACCAATTGTGATCTCCGCCTTCCATAGAACAGAACGGCACCTAAAAACAAGCCCAACAAGGTATGATTTCGATTCGTTTTTCAATCATTTGGAATATCTTTGCTAACGACTTCTCCAGACATTTGGAAGACCTTCCAATTAGCCTGATTTTAATTATTGAATAACGATATTAATTTTCATACCCTAAGCAATTTATAATTCCTTGATGTGTTCTCACCAGCATTAATCAACTTTAACCACAACCTTAACCGCAACTTTAACCTCAACTTCGACCTTACAAATTCCTATGGGGTCCCACAGCTCTGATTTCCGACACGTGTGCGCGATTCATTTCGCTTACGATTTAATTCGTGAATTTTGAGTTTTCCTCTCCTTCTACTAAATGGGCGGAAGAATTGTTTATTTGTTTCCTGCTCACACACCTTCATCATACTTCATTCAAAAATATTTTCCTGTATGCCCGACACGGGGCGGTATGCCTTTGAAATATGAAATATTCAAATATTTAAAGAGAGCTCAGCTCTACGCGGGGGAGACATAAAAAGGTGTTACCCGCCTGGAAGGGAGTCAGCGCGCATAAATGCTTATGCATACTTATTTGTTTGTGTATAAATTTGCTTAACCTCTTTCGGATAAATGCGTAAGCATATAAAAAATATAAATAAAATGAGTTAAATGCGAAATCCGTTAGCCACGCCGTCGTTGGTAATAAGTCTTCTTCGCTTTTCACTTGCCAACTCACCTGCTTCGTGCATATCTTCGTCTGGCAGACTGTTTGCAAATCTATGTGGGGATATATTGTTTGTCTTTTTACTGCGTAATCCATTTATCCCATCGCTCCCTTTAATGCCAAAAAAGATAAATGCTTTCGTAATAAAATTATGCGAATATATATTATATATATAACTACCTGAGGGATGGTTATTTGATAAATGTGTATTGGAGTATCCATATATAGATATGAGTGTAAATATGTATGTATGTTTCAGCTTTTACAATATTACACAGAGATATTCATATGGCAGGTGAAGTATAAGCACGAGAGTTTAGGTAAGGACATATGCATACATAGAAACTTTTGTTGCTTTTGTAATAACCCATCATAATCCAACATCCCAAATGCTGATGTGCAAAATTCAGCTATAAAAATATTTTACAAAGTATTTTACCACCTGTGGGATGTTTTTCTATGCTCTTGTGTGCGGACAGATAAATACCAGTGAAGGAATTTGATTGTGCTCCAACTGTTGCTATAATTTTTAGACGCATATATACACACACTTATAAAAAATCAGTAGTGTTGAACAGTAACCATAGCTAAAGTCTTCAATATTGGAAACTTAAAATATCGATAGTAACTCTCTTATCGATAATTTTTACTCGAAATCATTTATGACTTGCAATAACATTTTTAAAACTGGTAAGGTGGTTGTTTTTTTTTAAATGTCTGTGTATTCAAACATGCATGGTTTTTCCAAATGTCTTGCCATAGGTCAGACCTAAATACGAGTATTGAATCCATTTTTATATGCTGAACAATATGCACTTTTCAGGTGACGAAATCACAAAGATGTCTACAAAGTATTTTTTAATGATCATAAAGCAAATTGGCCGAATAAACTAACACATTAACTATACACAGTGAGTACTCCGTGAACTCACAACAAAAAAAATTTAATTATTTTCAATCGTATTATAACAAACCCGAATTTTTATGAATATGAATATTTTATGAAATTATCCGCGAATGCTTTTTGCAACATTCTGAACGTTTCAGCACCAGCAACCATTCTTTGTTGAGTAATTTCATTTGACATATGGCACAGTAGCCACTATAGTCATCCCAACCAAGAAAAAAATATTTCGACAAATGGGGTTTCGCGCAAGCTTTAAATTAAAAAATCTAAGTATATTTTGCCCACAGTAGTAGTATGTAACGCATTTTTCAATAGGGACGCTACAAAAGTAGACCGATATTGACGACGCCATATTTTTCCCGCTCTTTGGACATTTCTCTGCAATAAGGTTTGCTATTTTATCATGTAAAGATATAAGATCCAACAACGAGTCGAAATGTTTAAAATTTACTAACAAAATTGGAGTGAGTAGCCTCAACTTTAAGAGGGCTACATAAAATTTATGGTACTCATAATCGTTCTGTCAGATCAACAATTGAACGTCTAGGGGAACAATTTGAATACACAGGCACAGTACAAAATGTTCTCTTGCCAGTGAGACAAAGAAGTGGCCGTAGTTTCGAGAATATTGCTTCCGCTAACGCATCAATTGAGGAAGACACAAATCAGTTTCTCAAAGGTCGTTGTCAAACGTTGGGTATCTCTGTGTCGTCGTCGTGGTCAATTTTGCGAACAGATTTTGGTATACTTCCTTACAAGATCAAATTGACCAGAATCGTCGCATGTTCGTGAATTAGAAATGATCAGGATTTGGATCGAAAAATCATCTTAAGCAGTTAGGCTCATTTCTGGCTGAATGGCTCCGTCGATAAGCAAAATATGCGTTATTGGTCGGGCATCAATCCACACGTTTTCCATGAGTCAACATTGCATTCCGAAAAAATTACGGTTTGGTGCGGTTTTTTTTCCCGGCGGGGTCATGATCCGTCCGTGATGATTAAGCCATGTTACTGTAAATGGGAATCGATACCGCTCAATGATAATCGAATATTTTTTTTGCCCGAATTGGATGATATGAATGTCACAATCGATTTACTGAAAACCAAGTTTGCTGAACGTGTTATCTCACGAAATTGCCCAGTCAATTGACCGCCTCGAACGTGCGATTTGACTCCGTTAGACTATTTTCTGTGGGCCTACGTCAAGTCTATGATCTATACCAACCAGCCAGCGACGATTGATGAACTTCGTACGAATATCGAAAGTGAAATTGCACCAGTATCGGCCTATTTATGCTTGAAAGCCTTGGAAAATTGGGTTCAGCGTCTGGACTTCTGCAAGCGTGCTGTGGTAGTCAGGCGGATGAACTTTCACCGGAACAAAGAATTTCATTGAAATTCTGTGTTAATAAAAAAAAAACTTTTGTAGCGTTCTTATTGAAAAATCGAACACAATAAATATGGCATCGAAAATTTTGAGGAATAAAAATGTTTATTTTCCTTTAATGGGTTATATTCCGATATGATTTTCAAAAAATCGGATTTGATTTGTATGTTACTTTACGGACTTTTCCCGAGAAAGCAATCATTAATAAGAATATTATTTTATGATTTGGATTTCAGATAATTTTAAGCGGAAAAATCTTTCTCAACGTCAAACACATTTTTTGGAAGGCCCTACTTGATATCAGCTACGGGCGCAAAGTGTCTCTTAAAAATCAAAATATCACAAAAACACGTTATTCCTGACTTACGAATCTCCCTTACCATACCATCTTTCCAGCCTGTCTACTAGTTACACTATACGTATATCTCAAATTCATAGCCAAATAAACATTCAAATAAAATACATCTACGCTTAAAAATTGAAAATAAGCTTTAAGGTTCTAAAAGTTGATTTAAAATTCAAAACTTCCTCATATAACAAAGCATAACTGCAATAATCCAAATACAACTACAATTTATCTACTATTTTGGAAGTAATACTCGTACTTATATTTGTGTGTTGTTACGAGAGCTTTACGTCTGTTCCTTGCCACATTATTTGCATTTTCACTTTTGATTTATGTCTACCAAAGTGTGAATTTCATGCGCCAACAAAACATCACAAAACAAGGCGCAAAGAGAGTTTCTATTCAAATGTCTGCTCAAATACTCAAACGTAGAAATTTGTGTATGTAGTATGTAGCACATGGAATCCGCACATATTCTTGAATATGAATATGAAGACGAATTTCATTTGTAGACATGCAAATCACTAACAACATTACTAACGAGCTTTCGAACAATTCTGTTACATCCGAATTCAGGTAAGGTAAGAAAGGAAATAAATGGTTTCGTATTGGTAGAGACTCATAAATTTGGAAATAAAAGAAATTTGCGGAAAATTGTGTTTGTTGTTAAAGCCAAAGTAAATACATTAACACAATGACTCTAATCCACTTTAACTTATGTATTAAATTAATGTATAAAGAATTATTGGAAGATACTTGTTTGGCTGGTTGGTCGAAAGAAGGATACCACAAGATCCTAAGTAGGTGATTTTATAGTTTTAAAGCAATATCTTATAATTGAAATTTTATATTATATCGATCAACGTAAATAAGTCAGTCTCTTACATCTTTCATTGATCGACTCATCATATTCTGTTATGCTCGTTTTAGTGAAAACACTTAAAAAATACATTTTCAACAAAAATAAGCAAATTTTATCGCCAAACGACTTCCTTCACCATATTTGGATGCGTTTTAAGATTCTTTGATCCTGCAGATCAAGAATCCACTAAGAAAAACCCATCATTAAACGACTAATGCCTTATAATATGCGCTGAAAAAACTAAAGATCATCCCGAACCAGACATAGAGCAGATCAGTAATAATATAAAATTTCCCAGCAACTAAAAATTATACGAAAAATCTTTTAGGTTTGGTTAAGTTAGTTTCCGAAAAGATATCGGCAAAGCGCCATGAACCTTTCAAAAATCTGCTTAAGTGCTTTATTTCTATTTCCATTATTTCCAGGATGTCTAAAAGTATGAGTTTCAAGGTGTTTTTACCTTTATCTGGCAAAGGCAAAACATCTGAGATGTTATATTTTGTCTCCTTCCAAGCAGCTGATGGAACTGACATCCGGTAAAATCCTCAATCTTATCGCCTGAATCCGATCAGATTTAGGTCACAGAAAGATCTGCCACGCTTCCTCGCTGACCTAACAATCCAGAAGTGAACCACAATAAGCCAACGGGAAGATACTCCAGAGCTTAAAACTGTATAGTTTCCCAACAGTGTACTGCTCTCCCTACCCTGTCTTGATCAATCCATATAAAAGTTAACCGCCCATCTCTTCCAACGGGTCCTTTCCTACCACGCCTCTCTAGACGGTATGTGAGCAGAAAAACGACAACCTTAATTAAAGACGAATTCAAAAAGCAGCTCCGAAGTATGATGTCCACAAGCGTTAACACAAAAAAACATACGTTCACCGAATTTCCATTTGAGAATCGCTGCTGAATTTGAACAAAATCAATCAATCTTTTCTGAAGCTAAGCTGATGGTTGCTGCTGATAAAAGGTATGTAACTGAAGTCAACGAGAAGCGAAAACGGTTGTGCTTAAATCGCGGAGTCTTGACGCAAACGGTTGGCTAGTTAGGGTTGATAGTCAGGAATGTTTCAGGACTGGCAAGGAGTCACTCTCCACCTACAAGCTAACTATTAATTCAGAACTCTGCTGTGAAAAATTGGATCGTCTGAAGAAAGATATAGCCCAAAAGCGGTCAGCTTTGGAGTATGGATCACAAGCTCTCAAGACATTATTCGGCCAACTGTGCTTGGGAGTTTCTTACACTTATAATCCAGAGCTACCACCAAATGATTACGATCTGCTCCTATATATGGCGAATGCTTTTGTTAGTATTTTGCTTAGTCAAAGCTTAAGAAAATCGGCTATACAAGTTTTTGCAAATTGGGACTAGGGTTTTTATTCAATTTATTGCAAAAACATAAATTTCTTTTTACGAGACCTATTAAAATGTGATCCGTTTCTAGGTTTACTACTTTTTTCAATAAAAAGCATAGAAAATTCAAATTTATTGGGGAATGTTTGTTATCATTCGAAAGAACATTCTTTGGCAATTATTGTTTGAAGATTATCTGTTTCAAAAGTTGGCCGCGGTTACGTCCGAAATATTTTCACAATAAATTAATTGATTAATGCGTTGTGTGGGAAGTTGCGCCATCTTGTTGATACAAATTATCGCCGAAGATTGCGATATCAAATAGTCAGTTATCATGGTGCGATAATGATCACCACTGATGGTTACGCTCTCATCGACTTCATTTTTGAAGAAATGTGAATGATTCCACCGGCCCGTTACCGCTGTTTTTTCTGGATAAATTGGCAGCTCTTGAATCTCTTAAGATTGCTCTTTGTTCCAAATGTGGCAATTTTGCTTGTTTGGCTCGAAAACGTTGTATCTTCTTGGAAGCATTCAAAAACCCATAGGACTGAACGATGTCGCTTGAAGAGATCGAGTGGCTTCACTTCTTGCATAAACAGTATTTTGTACGCATTCAACTTAAAATCTCGAAGTAAAATGCGCCAGGTCGTTCCATACGCCAGTCCTAGTTGCTGCGAACAAATCGGCTCTCCATGGTCTTCGTGTGCACTCTCAGCTGGGGCTGCTATATTTTCTTCATTGCGTGCTGGACGTGGTTTCTTCGTTCGAATATTATACAATAAAGAATGCTAGGTCTCAAGATGGGTGATGGTGTTGCGAATAGTACACTCAGTAGGCCGATTATGTTGCCCATAAGTTGAGTGAAACGCCCGCAATACATTCTTCACAGAACGTGAATTTTCGTAATAAAGTTAAATGATTTGTCGACGTCGTTCATGCGTAAGTCTTTGCACGATGAAATTCCAAGAAAATCCTGAACAAAAATAACATGACAGCTTGGAACGACTAACGCGTGATCTGTCAAAAAAAGGCTATTAAGAAAAATACCTCTACTTGCATCACCCGTTATCTTGTTGAGATACTTCTAAAATGGTTTAAAGTCTTTTAAGACCATTTTGTTTATAAATTATTTCACTAATTAAATATCTTTAATGTTACAATTACCTATATGTATATAATTGATACACTAATTACTTAAAGCGTACTTTTTTAAGAAGCATATTTTCCACTTTAGCAATGTAATATCAGAGATTCACTTTGTACAGCACAAAAACGGCCACTACTTCCGCTATTATAAACCCATATGCAATTAGGCAGCCACAGGACATCATCAAGAGACAACAAAGAGTTTAAAAGAGAACAGCAAAGTGGTTGCAGTAACCATAAGCGGCTTAACTGCGTACAATAAACCAAAAAAGACAAACACACACACACAAGCGAAGCAAATAAGCAAAATACCGTAATGACAACTGAAAATGTCATACAAAAGTAGAAAACTGATGAACAGAGCTTTTGAAGGGGTGGCAGATATAAGTAGGAGTGATATAATGAAGCAGCCAGCGCGCAACAGCGACAATAATAATGAGAAAAACTGTTTCAACAAATGCTACAATAACAACAAAGTAGTTGCTTTAATGCTGGCAATGACAAACATAAGTAGATAATTACGCAGGACCAACAGACCGAAAAGGACACATCACACGATATACGCGGACAATGTAGTCAGCAAACTTATGTAAGCGTCGGTATGTATATGTATGTGGGTATGTCTGTGCAGCTTGTATGAGCAATTGTCGCATTGGCAAACCACAAGCGGCGAAATTAGAAAATAAAAACCACAAGCGGAAAATTAAACCAAATCGCTGGCTGGCGAAAAAACCAAGAAAAAATGCATCGCACGCGGGAAAAAGTAAAAAAATATGGAACGATGGCGCTATTTGAAAAGCAAAGGCAAGCCGATATGGCAACTGCGAACGCTAGAAAGTTAAGCAAACAAGTGAAAAGCGAAAAAAGGCGAACAAAAATCGAAAAAGTCGAGCAAAAAGCAAAGGGACCTAAATGAAGGGTACAATGACGTATGAGCAGCGACAGCGCGGACGAGCGGCGTTTGCTGGCAAAGCGTGCTTTATGTTGGGTTTTCATTATCGTGCGCTTTTTTGCTATTAAAGCAAATGAAAGGATGCACACGCGCGCATGCACACACATCCTCACATCTTTAACTTTCCATAAAAGGCCACACCACAGTCTCTTGAAACGTCTATACAAATATATATATATATATAGAAAGTTGTATGTGTGTGTGGGTATTTAGGCACCACAAAAGCACTACGACCACAACAAAAGCAACTATAAATGAAGGCAGCACGGAAAGAAGCGCAGTCAAAGCGGTGAAAGCGAATGCCGTCATTGAAAATGCTCGTAAAAGTGAACCCTGCGGCGCTATTGAAATGGAAATGGAAATGGAAATGAAAATGAAACTTTCCCGCGCCAGCTCCCCGTCAATGGCGCATACGTCCGCTGCACACACACATGCGCGCTTCTGCTAGCTTTTTACCAGCTCCCAACTGAGCTTGTGTGATGCGTTGCGTCTCATTGCTGGACGCCTCATTGGCATTGTCTGCGCGCACATTTAAAGTGTGTAGTTGCTTGCGGCGCCTTTTGATGCGTGCGGTGATGCGAGACGCAAAACGCGGCTGCGCTTCGAAATGACATTTTCATGCAAATTCGAGTGCGGAGTCTACATTTTTGCATATTTCAATTTCAAGTATGCAAAAGACTCAACTTTGATTTATGCTTGCGCTGCATTAGAGGCAATACGCGCGCCATTTTTATATGCGCCTTAAAGTATGCAGTGGAAATTTAATGTGATAACGGCGTCGAGTACCAAGTTCAATTTACTATTATTGCTTTTTAATAAAATAAGATATACGAAAAAAATACTTCGCATAGCAAGATATAAATACTGTGGGGTATGGAGAATACATATGTATATCAAGGCATATAAGACAACGATCACGTAAAGCCCATTAGCAAAAGGTGAGACTTCTATGCTAAGTTTAGAAAGTCTCCGAGAAAGTGTTAGATATCAATCGAGTGCTTGGACGCCTTGCTAATTTCCATATTCCCTTTGAATGCTTATAAGATGAAATTTTTATATATCACGACGTTATTCCAACTGTGTCTAGCTGGTATTTATCGTAGGGTTCTAAATGCAATGCACTTGTTTGGGAACAAAGTACACAATTTTATAAAATTTTCATATGGAAAGGAACTATTTCGACTCTCTTAGTGGAACTTAAGGACAATATTATAAATGCATACTCCATATTAATAGTGAGCAATAATACACATACCGGTTTGGTTAACATTCACACATAAAAAGCCCACTGTCCCGACTTCCGGTTATAGTAAAATATATAGTAATGAAAGATCTGCAAAACTGTTTAAGAGTGAATACCTTCTTTTTGACTTCGCAGCAAAGGAATCTGGGCGAAGTCCCCAATATAGTCAATAAGGAACGCTATAGGGCTACAATTAATGACTTTTTAGTGCCTGGATTGAAGGATGCCGTTGTCGATGGAACGATGAATTGTACGAGATTATCGGCGACATTGACATATTTAGGAGACAGCGGCTACGCTGGCTAAGCCACGTTGTCCGGATGGAAGGTATGCAATACCCACCGGTGAAAGCAGAGGAAGAGGAACACCTCCACTCCGTTGAAAAGATCAGGTCGAGAAAGACCTGGCTGAACTTGATATCTCTAATCTAACACTACAATTTTGTAGTTATAATAACTGACATAAATTGGGCTTCCGTTTAAAAAGGACATTATTTTAACATTATTTTCCAGAACTGCAAGGCAATTAAGGTGATCCACTTCGACAATGAAGTCTCACTGCGTAAGGAACTAAGTCTACGTCATTAGGGGAGGAGGCCGAATTGGCACTTTCAGGTTTTCAAAGAAACCCATCCCATATAGTTGTCCAGTACCATTCAGCTCTTTTAAAGAGTTCTTGAAGAAATAAATGGTAGAGGAAATCTGCGGCCTTAGAACAATATCACTACATAGTGTACCACTAAATTACTTTGCTGAGCTGGACAAACCAAAAAACTTATAGTTTTGTTAAGAAATCGAGGAACGTAATAGTCACCACAGGCACTAAAACCCAAGAACTTATCTTCAAAAACTTGTAAAATCAGAGAATTCGATGTCATTGATGAAACATTTAAATTTTCAGACTTCATACGATAGGACGAAATATTTTCCACAGTTCTGAATACTTCAGTAAAGCAGCAAGCGGTCAATTACTCTAGAAACCACTTCAAAATTTTATCAAATTCAGCCAAATATTGAACGGAGTTTAAATGGAAATTGCTATGGAATATGGGTTTGAGTCATGTCAAGCATCCTGGAAAGACTTATACCCGAACAACTTTTACAAATCCTTCAACTTTATTACAAAAATACATGTGCTGTAAAGAATGTGTTTCACGCGCTTCGCTCAACTTATGGTCAACATAATTGGCCTACTGGACGTACTATTCGCAACACCATCACCCATCTTAAGACCCAAGATTCATTATTGGATAATATTGGAACGAATATACCACGTCCAGCAAGCGGTGAGGAAAATATAGCAGCTGAGAGTGAACACGAAGACTGTGGAGAGTCGAGTCGGCACTATTCGCAGCAACTCGGACTGACATATTGAACGACTAAGCACATTTGAAATTGAACCGTACAAAATACAGCGTGTACAAGAACCGAAGTCGGCACCTTCCCAAGCGACATCGCTTCGCTCTATGGGCTTTTGAAAAGTTCCAAGGAAATCCGACGTTTTCGAGCCAAATTTTGTTCAGCGAAAGAGACCCCTTTCTGGTTCAATAGGTATGTAAACGAGCAAAATTGTCACATTTGGGACGAAAGGCAACCTGAAGAGATTAAAGAGCTGTCATTTCTTACAAAAAAATAACGGTTTGGTGTGGTTTGTAGGCCAGGGGAATCATCGGTCCATATTTCTTCAAAAATTATACCGGTGGCTAAAATTGAAGCTCTCGAATTGCTTTCAACAAGACGGCGCCACTTCCAACACATCGCATCAATCAATGAATTTATTGAGGGAACACTTCGGAGGATGGAGTCATGTGTAGAAGTTCACGCAAGTGAGGAAAGTTCTCTGATCGCCATTCACTTGGGAGTGGCCAGAAACGATTCTTTTACACATGGCTCAAGCAGCTCACTACTTCCGGTCTTTGACCAAGTATCCTCTGGGTAGCCTAAGAACATCCGTTCGAAGGCGAGCTAAAGTGCGAAGGCGAAACATCCCCTACATAGGGTTGTGCGCTGGGTTTGGGACCCGCCACGTAAAAAAAACACCCCCAGTGAACACCTATAACCAGCCTCGGATGAGAGACCCCCCTTTTGATGACGACCATGGCAAACGAAATAAGGACTACGAATTGAGGGCATGCACCCGGAAAGTCCGGTCCCTTAATTGGGAAGGTGCCGGACTGGTTGATGCCCTCGTAAAAACAAAGGCTGACATCACCGCCGTGCAAGAGATGCGATGGACGGGACAAGGACAGAGACGAGTAGGTCCGTGTGACATTTACTACAGTGGCCATATAAAGGAGCGCAAGTTTGGTGTAGGATTCGTGGTGGGAGAGAGACTCCGTCTCCGAATACTATCATTCACTCCGGTGAATGAACGTCTAGCCACAATCCGCATCAAAGCGAGGTTCTTCAACATATCGCTGATTTGCGACCACGCCCCGACGGAAGAGAAGGACGATGTGACCAAAGATGGCTTTTATGAGTGCTTGGCGACTTTAACGCCATCGACATAACATCAACATCGACTCGGATCACTATCTTGTTGCAGCTAAGATTCGCACTCGCCTCTGTGCAGCAAAAAACGCACGCCACCAAACACAAGGAAGGTTCGACGTCGAGAAGCTGCAATCACAACAGACAGCCGAACGATTTTCTACTCGGCTTGCACTCCTGCTCTCTGAGAGCACTCGTCAATAACTCGGTATAAGGGAACTGTGGGACGGCATTTCAAACTGCTTACGTACAGCTGCAACCGAAACCATTGGTTTTCGGAAAGAGCAAAAGAACAGCTGGTACGACGAGGAGTGCCGTGTCGCAGCGGAGAGAAAACAGGCTGCCTACCTCGCAACGTTACGATCGACCACTACACGTGCAGGATGGGATAGATACCGAGAGTTGAAGAGGGAAGCGAGACGCATTTGTAGACAGAAGAAGAAAGAGGCCGAAATGCGTGAGTATGAAGAGCTTGATAAGCTGGCCGACAGGGGTAATGCTCGAAAATTCTACGAAAAAATGCGGCGGCTTACAGAAGGTTTCAAGACCGGAGCATACTCTTGAAGAACCCCCAAAGGTGATCTAGTCACTGATGCCCAGAGCATACTTAAATTATTGAGGGAGCACTTCTCCAGCCTGCTGAATGGCAGTGAACGCACAACACCAGGAGAAGGAGAACCCGATTCCCCAATCGATGACGATGGAGCAGACGTTCCATTACCCGACCATGAAGAAGTTCGAATAGCAATTGCCCGCCTGAAGAACAACAAAGCGGCAGGGGCCGACGGATTGCCGGCCGAGCTATTCAAACACGGCGGCGAAGAACTGATAAGGAGCATGCATCAGCTTCTTTTGCAAAATATGGTCGGACGAAAGCATGCCCAACGATTGGAATTTAAGTGTGCTATGCCCAATCCATAAAAAAGGAGACCCCACAATCTGCGCCAACTACCGTGGGATTAGCCTCCTCAACATCGCATATAAGGATCTATCGAGCGTATTGTGTGAAAAATTAAAGCCCACCGTCAACAAACTGATTGGACCTTATCAGTGTGGCTTTAGACCTGGCAAATCAACAACCGACCAGATATTCACCATGCGCCAAATCTTGGAAAAGACCCGTGAAAGGAGAATCGACACACACCACCTCTTCGTCGATTTCAAAGCTGCTTTCGACAGTACGAAAAGGAGCTGCCTTTATGCCGCGATGTCTGAATTTGGTATCCCCGCAAAACTAATACGGCTGTGTAAACTGACGTTGAGTAACACGAAAAGCTCCATCAGGATCGGGAAGGACCTCTCCGGGCCGTTCGATACCAAACGAGGTTTCAGACAAGGCGACTCCCTATCGTGCGACTTTTTCAACCTGCTTCTGGAGAAAATAGTTCGGCCTCAACACCCGCGCCGTTAGTTCTGCTTTCTCCAGGCTGGACAAGGAAGCAAAAGAAATGGGCCTGGCAGTGAACGAGGGCAAGACGAAATATCTCCTGTCATCAAACAAACAGTCGTCGCACTCGCGACTTGGCACTCACGTCACTGTTGACAGTCATAACTTCGAAGTTGTAAATAATTTCGTCTATCTTGGAACCAGCGTAAACACCACCAACAATGTCAGCCTAGAAATCCAACGCAGAATAACTCTTACCAACAGGTGTTACTTCGGACTGAGTAGGCAATTGAGAAGCAAAGTCCTCTCTCGACAAACAAAAACCAAACTCTATAAGTCACTCATAATTCCCGTCCTGCTATCTGGTGCAGAGTCTTGGACGATGTCAACAACGGATGAGTCGACGTTGCGAGTTTTCGAGAGAAAAGTTCGAATACCGCATTCGATGGAAGGATGAGTTGTACGAGATATACGACGACATCGACATAGTTCAGCGAATTAAAAGACAGCGGCTACGCTGGCTAGGTCATGTTGTCCGGATGGACGAAAACACTCCAGCTCTGAAAGTATTCGACGCAGTACCCGCCGGGGGAAGCAGAGGAAGAGGAAGACCTCCACTCCGTTGGAAGTACCAAGTGGAGAAGGACCTGGCTTCGCTTGGAATATCCAATTGGCGCCACGTACCGAAAAGGAGAAACGACTGGCGCGCTGTTGTTAACTCGGCTATAATCGCGTAAGTGGTGTCTACGTCAATTAAGAAGAAGAAGAACACTTGGGTGGGCAGATAATGTTACATTTTGGACCAGCCGATGGGCCACCAAGATCGTATGATATCACACCGTTAGACTTTTTCCTGTGGGGATATGTAAAGTCTAAAGTCTATGCGGACAAACCCTCTTCGATTCAGGCCTTGTAGCAAAACATCATTCGTGTCATTCGCCCGTTACCAATCGAAATGTTCGAACGAGTCATCGAAAATTGGACTTAACGGATGGACCATCTGAGACGGAGCCGCGGCCAACATTTGAAAGATATATTCTTCAAGAAATAATTGCTAAAGAATGTTCTTTGAATGATAATAAACAGTCGCCACTAAATTTGAAGTTTATGTGTTTTTTTTTTAGAATAGGGAACCGCAAAATTAATGTAGGAAACCTCGAAATAGATCATTCTTAACTTAATAATCAAATAAGTTTAATAACATTTGCGGGGAATTATAACCAAAATATTTTAATACGTTGAAATTTGATACAAATTTCACAAAAATTATATTAAATCTCTTTAACTAAAGTTAGGGAACATACGTAAAATTCACTAAAAATATTGATCTCACAAATTTCCACTAGTTTCGCAATTTATTTCTGCGGGATACTTGGTGATAGTTCGTTCTTTTGCTTGTCATGTGTTCGATAGCTCATGATCTCTCGGTTGACATTGGCAGCACTTAAAGATCACGTGCTCTCTCATATTCATCAGACATGACTCCATGTGACTCCTTCTTATTTCGAAAAATTATGGGAACCTTAAAGCCGGTGTGTCACAAGTTTAGATTAAAATCCCTGAAAGAGTTAGGGTCTATCCCAAAAATCGAGTTCGAGCATTGTTTCGAAGATTGCAAGAAGCGCGGGCATAAGTACATAATATGGAAAAGGGACTATTTTGGAATAAATAAATCCCATTATTTTTTTAAACTCACCTCTTATACATGTACATATGTATATGTATATTTTTGTACACATTTTATAAAATAACTCAACAAATTTGCATAAATCATCGGATTTTATTATCTTGTGCAAATTAGGGAAATTCCATTACCACAAATCCAATGAATTTTGAATTTAGAAAATTAAATTCCGTAACATAAGCAAACTGTCACCGCAAATGTCAACAGTGTCCTACACCACATTGCAAATACAGCCAATAAAAGCAACGACGAAAATAACTGTGTTGAGCTAAGTATTTTGCATAAAACACTAGGCAGTTGCCTCTTCGCCCACACTCTCCGCAAAAGACCTGTCCACCAAACGCTGCCGCCGCTTGTAATTGTCAGAAGCGTTAACGTGTGCTCCCTCTCCCCTTTATTTGGCTCATTATAACAATTTATGTAAAATGTTAAAACCACAATTGAAAATCTATTTAAATTAACCACCACAAAATACTCTCTCATACACGCACACATACAAATATAAAGCACATATGGCATATTGCTGTATCGGGGGGGTTGTCAAAGTTTTCATTTCCGCCCGACAGGTCGCTTGTGTTTATGCTCGGTTCATTGCCGTCGCTGGCTTCTGCATGCTGTGCCACCGCCGTGTTTTGTCAGGCCAACCGTTCATTGATGCATATGAATTCAATTATTCCGGCGTCACCTTTGCCGCCAGCAAACAGCAGGCAGTAGTCAACAGCTATAACAATAACAACAGTAAAAGCATAACACAAACAACGGTATTGCCGAGGCTAATGTCGACCAAAGCAACCAGGCGGCAGGCGAAAATGAATAAATTTCGATGGTTTAATGAAAAGCAGCCAGTTTGACGACACAACCGTTATACGCGCCCACCAACAGTCCCACATCGCTCCATGGATCTGGTGCTAACCTCGTTAATTTTATGCGGCGCACTTGCACTTTTTTCTCGCTTCCGTTTGCCAATTGCCGTTCAAAGGCAAAGCTTGGCTGCCGGCTTGCCTGTTCGCCAGTCACCCTCAGTTGCCGGCTTCGTTATTTGTTTGGTTTGATGCTTCAGTAACGCTTTCGGCTGGTTGTTGCTCTGGTTCCTTTTCAGCTTTCAATTCGGGCTCTGCACTTTCGCACACACTTTATAGCCGACTAATTTGCATATTTTTATATGCACAAAAGCGTTGAAGAGGAAAGCAAGTTCTAGCTGGTGTCGGTCTTTCAACCGCGCTAGGCTCGTCGCTTTTGGCAAAAGTGTAGTGTAGGATTGCTGAAGGCTAACAAAAAGGTCTGTGGTCAGCGAGGACTTTGCGAAAAAAGGTAATTTAATGACTGTTACCGGAAATTTTGATTTTTAAGAGCCCATTGAAAGCCACACACTGGCTGGTTTTGTGAGTTAAGATATTTCCTTTTTACTTTTATACTTATACTAGTTGTTGTTCAAATGGTTTTTATGCAAAAGTGGACCAACCACACTTTTTTAATGTGATTCAAGTGAATACTTTTCTGAACCTTTTACAAAGTAAGAGATCTACTAGTCTTTCCATTATTTATTTTCCCGATTGTTGTATTAATTTATTTTCTTTAATACTTATTCCGACATTACAGTATAGTCCGTTATTGCAATCATAGAAACAGTTTTTTTCTAGCTATTTCGATATTTTTCTGATAACTGGTTCCTTAGAATAACGCAACTTCAGATCAGTTGGTTAAAGTTCACATAGAAATAACGACTTAGCTTCCTCCTAGTATTGGGTGTAAAATTTTAATAAGGAAAGAAATCAAAAAACACTGTACAGTACTCGGTTGGTAGTGGACGAAATCAGGAAATTCCAGTCGAGAGAGTCAATTTTCGATCCCTTTTGCAGCAATTGGGGCCGTATGTCATCTGCGTAGACAAGAGACTTCTTCTTCTTTATTGCTGCAGACACCGCTTACGCGGTTATAGTTGAGTTTACAACAGCGCGCCAGTCGTTCTTCCTTTTTGCTTTTTGACGCCAATTGGAGATTCCGTATGTAGCCAGGTCCTCCACCACCTTGCCTTTCCAATGGAGTGGAGGTCTCCCCATTCCTTTCCTTCTACCGTCGGGTACTTTTTAAATACAGCTATTTTATTATCATCAAGAGTAACTGTTACATGAGCTCACAACAGATTAATAGAAGGTAATCACTCTGAAGCAACGCAAGGAATATATTGAATAGCAAACCTTCAAAGTTGGAATATTTTCTTCCATCCGGACAACGTGGCCTAGTTAGCGCAACTTCTGTCTATTAATACGATAAACTATGTCAATATCGTCGTATAACTCGTACAGCGCATCATTCCATCGAACGCGGTATTCACCGTTGGACCACGTTTCGCAAAGGTTCATAAATCTTCCGCATAGCCTTTCTCTCGAAAACTCGTAATGTCGACTCATCAGATGTTGTCATCGTCCATGCTTCTGCATCATATAACGGGACGAGGATGATGAGTGACTTGTAAAGTTTGGTCTTTCTTTTAAGTTATGACTGTGAACTGTGATTTGGGAGATGGGCATTTAGTGTTTGGCTAAGTCACCGAACGTGCGACGCGGTTGATGACCCGATGGCAGATGAACTTTTTTGAATCTTCTTTGATACTCTAGAAGTTCGTTTGGCTTAATCGACCAGGGGTTCCACTACCCTTTATCTCTAGAGCTGGGACTGTTCATGAATGAATTACGTCTGCGGCTTTTACAAAGATTGGAATCTGTGAATTTATAGGGAGAATTACCCATTTATCAACATTTAGAAGACGGAATCCACACCAGCAATAGCGCCTTCGGATGCGCATCCACTAGAGTAAACGAGCGAAGCCGATCCACAACTGCTCGAATTACCGACTCTGTTGGGCGATTATGTCGACCCAATATTGGACGCAGAGCACGAATAATAGCGCTAATCAAATCAATTGATAATAAATTTACAGGATTTGTTAACATTGATTAGGAGTTGGACTGTTCATTATGAAAAGCCCGACATCGATAAAAGTACCGGATAACACTTCACTGTCCTAAATTCAAATTTATAAATCGAGGTGCAATAGAGGCGATGACATATCCATTTGTCTTTGTAACTAGACTGCTAATAACAATGTTTCCAAATTTGACAGCGATTTCGTACAATATGTAGATGGCATTAAGAACTTCATGAGCTGTCGTCTCTGGAAAAATAACATACATACATTCAAATCGCGATATAATATCCCCTGTAAAAATCGGTACTTAACTCTATTAATTTCATAGGTAAAGCCAAAGAAGTGTTTTCAAAGAAGACAGGAAACATTTTCAGAATGGTTTGCAAAATATTTCAAGGATTCATTATTGTTCTGAGAATAATAGCTTACAACTGGTAGGCTGTAAAGTATTCAAGGCGATACAAAATGCGCAATATGATAAGTACAAAATATATACTCTAACCTATAAGGACTTCCTTTTCCTAACATTTTTTTTCGATCGTCATCCTCCAAGCTTTCTAAGAGCACCCGCATGGAAAAATCCCTAAAAACATGGAATTCAAAAGTGTTAAAGAAGTGCATATTTTCGAAAGCATTCCAGGCAGATAGTCTTAACAAAGAATGCATCGTCACTCACTTCCTCAAAAATTTCTTATAAATGCTCTTAATACTGCATACCTACATATTATATAGTAAATATAATATATAAAATTTTCTAGCACATTTGTATTCACAACCGTATCCAACGCGTGAGCTCCGAATCACGACGGGATATAAGCAGCCATTTATTATGTCCTTTGGTGAAATATGCCATAAAATTAAGTCAAACGCCATGATAGTGACTGAGTTGGGGAGCTCATGGTGTTATTTACACATTCAACAATTGTTTACCTTTTCTTGCCAGCGCGTGGATTCACCTTTTGTGGTTGTTGTTGTTGTTGCGGTACAAGCGGCAAAAGGCATGAATAAACGCTTAAACACATCCACTTGACACCTGATAATGAAAAGTACGCTCTTCAACGGCACCACCTGGCTGCGCAGACAGCAGGTACTAACAGTAAAACGCTCGCACAAGTGGGCGCAACAACCGTTTAGCCCTTGCGCTCCTTCCATACCTTTTGCTACATAGCTAGTTTCTCCTAAACACCAAAGTATTCAAAATCTTTTGTTTTTCACTTGGTGTTACATAGGCAGCAGCAATGCCCCTTGGCATGTGGGGTGTTGTATTCACTGTTTTTCCGAGAGCCTCTTGTGCAGTACAAAATTATGACTTACACAAGAAAGCTTAAAAGACTGTAGAGGCATGAGAAATATTTTACTTTGCCTCTGAAAGGCGCCCTTGTAATATGTATACAAATTGTTGTTATATATGCTTTGTTAAGCAAAATTTTTAAATAATTAAATATTCGTAATGAATACTAATTCGAAATGGAGAATGCATTCTAAGTGGTGGTGTTGTAAGAAAACCTTTTGAATGTAAATATATAGGTAGTGTTGAGTATATGATGCCGCGATGTCTGAATTTGGTATCCCCGCAAAACTAATACGGCTGTGTAAACTGACGTTGAGTAACACCAAAAGCTCCGTCAGGATCGGGAAGGACCTCTCCGAGCCGTTCGATACCAAACGAGGTTTCAGACAAGGCGATTCCCTATCGTGCGACTTTTTCAACCTGCTTTTGGAGAAAATAGTTCGAGCCGCAGAACTAAATAGAGAAGGTACCATCTTTTGTAAGAGTGTACAGCTGCTGGCGTATGCCGATGATATTGATATCATCGGCCTCAACACCCGCGCCGTTAGTTCTGCTTTCTCCAGGCTGGACAAGGAAGCACAGAAAATTGGTCTGGCAGTGAACGAGGGCAAGACGAAATATCTCCTGTCATCAAACAAACAGTCGTCGCACTCGCGACTTGGCACTCACGTCACTGTTCACAGTCATAACTGTGACGTCGTAGATAATTTCGTCTATCTTGGAACCAGCGTAAACACCACCAACAATGTCAGCCTAGAAATACAACGCAGGATAACTCTTGCCAACAGGTGCTACTTCGGAGTAGGCAATTGAGAAGCAAAGTCCTCTCTCGACAAACAAAAACCAAACTCTATAAGTCACTCATAATTCCCGTCCTGCTGTATGGTGCAGAGTCTTGGACGATGTCAACAACGGATGAGTCGACGTTGCGAGTTTTCGAGAGAAAAGTTCTGCTAAAGATTTATGGTCCTTTGCGCGTTAGCCACGGCGAATACCGCATTCGATGGAACGATGAGCTGTACGAGATATACGACGACATCGACATAGTTCAGCGAATTAAAGACAGCGGCTACGCTGGCTAGGTCATGTTGTCCGGATGGACGAAAACACTCCAGCTCTGAAAGTATTCGACGCAGTACCCGCCGGGGAAGCAGAGGAAGAGGAAGACCTCCACTCCGTTGGAAGGACCAAGTGGAGAAGGACCTGGCTTCGCTTGGAATATCCAATTGGCGCCACGTAGCGAAAAGAAGAAACGACTGGCGCGCTGTTGTTAACTCGGCTATAATCGCTTAAGCGGTTTCTACGCCAATTAAGAAGAAGAAGTTGAATATATGAAAAGTGGAATTCCAGTGAGAATATTTTTCCTATGGAGGACAAATCATTCATTTTGAAATAGCAGATAAAATACTTTCGTAGTGTTGAAAAAACCATCACTATAAAAAATTTAAAAACTTTCCGATAAAAAAATATTTTATGCAGAACGTGGATTTATGCACGACAAAAACTCAATCAAACTAATGACACGAAATATGTCTGCCTACTTTTTAAAGTAATACGAATAATGACCTAGAAAAAATCAACAAAAGTGCCTTGTGCTTAAAATACACTTCAGGGTCTTAAAAATATTATACAATTGATAGAATAGTGTAAGCCAACTATCCATCCAATGTACTGTAGTGTCGAAGCATAAATGTCAGTAAAAATTTAAGACATTTTTTCGAAATTGCATTTCCCAATGATGGTCATGACGAAATATAAAAAAGTTTAACAAATTCGTAATTTTGGCAAAAATGTATTTAGATTAAAATTAAATTTTTTATTTTGTTGCAATAGTGACTATCTGTGAAAAGATAATCCCGAAGTTGGGTTTACTGTATAGAGCCCTTAACTGGTCTAACACCTTAGAAAGTTAAATGGCATGGTTCGCTCACAAAAACTTAAGCGGCAATTCTTTGTATTTAGTTCTCTTCATTAGCGGTAATATAGGCTCCACCTTCAGTTTTTGAAACTATGAACCAAAAACGTCTTTGGAGTGCAAACAGCAGGCATCAAATTTTTCCGGGGCGATAGTGCTGGAAGCCTCTCTTTTGATCTTCCTGATTGATGTACTTACAAATTTGATCTTTGTTCATACACCCGTTAAGGTTATCATTCCACTTATTTTTAAATATAATTCCAGTGTAAGCCTTACAAAGTAAATTTCAAAATTATACATGACACATTTGTTTGGTTTGACAATTGGTTTGACAGTTCTTCCTAATAAGAAATCCTGAAGCTCGTATGAAACAATATACGTAGTTGAGTGTGGAATGGTTTTGCTACGTTAGGAACGTAAAACGCTTGAAGAGAAAGGCACCTTTCAGCCATAGACTTACATATTCGTACTGCATTTTTATTCAATTTTGAAAAGACTTGTGCAAATAAGTGGATGCCAAATATCGTATGGCCCACATTTCATCAGTTGTGCAAACCAAGTTCTATAAGTCGTTCATTTTTTCTGTAATGCTTTATGATTCGTCGACACCCATGAGACGGCACTACGAACTTCAAGAGAAAGGTTTTGCGAAAGATGTAGTGTAAATTTCTAATAAAAAGACAGGTACCAGTATATACTATCATTTACATATAGAACGTTTACCCATTGAAATTTTGAACTTTTCTAAACTATAATTCAAAAGTTGTCTTTGTTAGCAAACCTTTAGCCACAAACCAATTTGTTCTATATATAACTTTTCAAATTTAAATTATTTTTAATAATCAAGTTCTTGACGGTTTTTACCTTCCTTTCAATGAAAATAATACTCTTTCTTATACACTTTTCGACAGTACATACTTTAAGAATATTTCTTATAATAGAAATCACTGCATTAGCATACACATTCCGCGTTGACTTTCTCATATTTTCCGCTGACTTATGACTGAGTGATAGATGAGTATGTAGTTGCATACATTGTTATCCTGCGTTGCCCGCCTGTTGTACTCAGCAATAATAGAGTTCGAGCTTTCCATCAAATCAACCCAATCAATGTCAGTGTCAAACAAGTTAAGCATATTTTCTAAGAACGAAAGTCATAAATGTACTTCTATGTGAAGTATTATATATATTCTCATGGCGGCTACATCCTCCTTATTCACTTAACTTCTTTTTGAATAACTTTTGCTCATTGATGCGAGAAATATTTGCGCAGAGTCTGCGAAATTCTTTTAACTCCAACCAAATGCAATATTTCTTTTGAAAATTCTTTTGTTAAGTTCTTCAATACACATACCCATAGATGCATATAAAGTATACATACATCTGTGCATTCTTGAATGCTTACACATACTTTATGGATTCGCTAATATTCCGCTGCACTGATTGACTGCCAGTTGTTATATTGATTTTATATCATTTATTATATGTATTTATATAACGGGTGATGCAAATAGAGGTACTTTTTTAAATAGCCTGTTTTTGACAGATCACGTGACAAGCTGTCATGATATTTTTGTTCAGTATTGTTTGGCATTTCATCATGGAAAGACTTGAACTTCACGTTCTGTAAGGCATATGTTTCGAGCCCTTCGCTCAATTTATGGTCAACATAATCGGCCTTCTGAGTGTACTCTTCGCAACACCATCACGCATCTTGACACCCAGCATTCATTACTAAATAATATCAAATCGAATAGACCACCTGGCAACACTTCGCTCTATGTGCTCTTGAAAAGTTCCAAGAAGATCCCACGTTTTCGAACCAAATTTTGTTCAACGATGAGGCCCATTTCTGGCTCAATGGGTATGTGAACAAGAAAAATTTTCCGCATTTGGAACCAGAGCTGCTACTTCATCCCGAAAAAACACCGATTTGGTGTGGTTTGTGGGCCGGTGGTGTCATCGGCACATATTTTTTCAAAACTGATACCGGTAAGAACGTAACCGTCAATAACGACCGTTATCGCGCCATGATAATCGACAATTTGTTACCTGAAATTGAATTTCGTAATCTCAACGACATTTTGTTTCAACAAGACGGCGACTTCCCACACATCGCGTCAGTCAATGGATTTATTGAGAGAACACTGCGGTGAGCAGACAATTTCACGCTTTTGGGCCAATCAGTTGGGCACCAAGATCGTGTGATATCACACCGTTAGACTCTTTCCTGAGAGAATATGTAAAGTGTAAAGTCTATACGGGCATTCCCGTTTCGATTCAGGCCTTGGGGCAAAATATCACACAGGTCATTCGCCAGTCACCAGTCGAAATGCTCGAACGAGTTATCGAAAATTGGACTCAACGGCTGGACCATCTGAGACGTAGCCGCGGTCAACATTTCAAAGTGAGAATCTTCAAAAAATAAAAGCCGAAGAATCTACTTTCAAATGATAATAAACATTCCCACTAAATTTGAAGTTTCTGTGTTCTTTCTTTAAAAAAGTAGGGAACCTCGAAATGAATCATCCTTTATTATGACCAGTAAGTATAAATGAACGTATGTGCATATACTAGTATATTTATGACTCTGTTGTAGATTGCATGCAACATACTCTCTTATATGTGAACTTAACTTCACATAAACATACTCATTTCATCATATTTATACCATATGTATGTAAATACAAGGTGACTTTAACGGTTCAAGTGTTCTTGATACTGTCTGAAGAAGCTCTTTCGCAAGCACAATTTGGCATAAATAATCACACAAATAGAATATCTAAAAATTCTATAACAATGTTTTATGAAATATGTATCTAAACATATCAAAGTCATTTCCACACTTAATAAGAAATCTTTATTGAAATTAAAAATGCAAAGATTTTGAATATTAGGTCTAATAAAAAGAAATACATTATTTTTCCAATATAAGCTTTGAAAGTCAATACTTCGCGTTGTATAAAGATTATGGAACATCGCATCAGAAAAAAAGATTTCGTGCTAAAAAAAACCAGGGACAGAAAATAACAGTTATTGGTTCTAATCATTGAATCCGGATCGATTTGAATACGGAAACTTTATCAAACATTTTATTTTCGATACAGTTTCAATAATTGCAACGCAATGTATTTCGATCGAATTGGCAAGTTTTTCGATAGAAACGGATTCAATGATTAGACATATTGTATAATTATTGACTAAAACAAGTCATTATGAAGGAAGGGTCAGAAATAATGTTAGTCAAAGGAGCTTACTTTAGACGATCCAATTGTTGATAGTACAGGTACATAGTGGAATATAATAAGTGGAACTCATAGTAGATGATTGTCTACCAATTCCACTGAACTCAGATCAATGACAGAAAGTCCTGTCCATTCGACCACGACCTTTTTCGCTTTGTATCCAACAATAATTATTTTAGCGCCTGAGTAATCGACTTGCCTATTTTCATTATTCGTTCGATATTTTCGAACTGGTCTTCCAAAGCGTGAAACTAGCGGAACCGGTCAACGAAACCAAAATTGAGCATGATTGGCTGTAACAGCTTCTGGATCATAAACACTATCCATATTTAAAGCCGCTTGGAATTTTTTCGTTTTTATCGAGGAAACACTTTAAAATTGATTGGCTAGAAGCTCCGGAAGCTTGGTTGGTAGACTCTTATACATTCATCTTAAAGTCCAAACCCACCGCAAAGTGATTACTACCTGTTCGTGTCTATGGGGGTGAAAAATGGTGTCCCAGTATTTTGCCGACAGTTGCTAAAATAGTGGCATTATGATATATATATTCACACTAGTAACAACAACAATAACAAATTAACGATCAAAACAGTTCATATTTACAAATCCTAAGCCGGATAATTCAAACTATGCTAAATAAAATCTTCCCGTTTTACTTATTACTAGCCTAGAATAATTAGACAACAAACCATTCTAAGATTTTCAGGCTTCCCATAACACTACTTTTTTAAACATTTTGCGGTGTATTGTCAATGATTTGGGGGTATCGATTTGAAATATGCTTATTCTTGATAGGAAATACACTGGAAAGAATAACCTTAACTTGAACCGGCGAAGCAGCGAAGAAAGATATTCTAGCATTTATTTAAGTAAATTAAAGGACACCTATGAACTTACGATAATAAAATTTTACTAAACGATTTCAACGACAAAGTGAATGTTTAGCTTCCAACAATGCGAAATTTTCACTAACGGGAGTCTGACAGAGTTTTTCGAGCTGAGTATATCCTTATCCTTCGAATGTCGTTTTAACTATGCAATAAGAGTATTATTAACCATAAGCAGGTTTTACTTAATATACATATATACAGTCGCAACTAATACATGGTAAAATTACATAAAATTCATTCCAATTGCTTCCGCTTCAACCAAAGTTTTCCAAAAAGGTTAACCAATAACTTTTTCCCATTTTCAGGTCACAAAAAAGTACTCGCTGAAAAGCATTTCAGCGACAATGAAAAGACATTAGCAGGGACAGAGCCTTATTTTAAAGCAAGAGTGCAATTGTGCTACCCCTCAAGGAGTTGGAGGATAACTATTATCAACACAGAACTTTTCTCTCGAAAACTCGCAATGTCGACTCATCAGATGTTGTCATCGTCCATGCCTCTGCACCAAATATCAGGACGGGAATAATGAGTGACTTATAGAGTTTTGTTTTTGTTCGTCGAGAGTACTTTACTTCTCAATTGCCTACTTAGTCCGAAGTAGCACCTGTTGGTAAGAGATATTCTACGTTGTATTTCGAGGCTGACGTAGTTGTTGGTGTTGATGCTGGTTCCAAGATAGACGAAATTTCCTACAACTTCGAAGTTATGACTGTCAACAGTGACGTGAGTGCCAAGTCGCGAATGCGACGACTGTTTGTTTGATTATAGGAGATATTTCGTCTTGCCCTCATTCACCACCAGACCCATTTGCTTTGCTGCCTTATCCATTCTGTAGAAAATAGAACTAACGGCGCGGTTGTTAAGGCCAATGATATCAATATAATCAGCATACGCCAGCAGCTGTACACTTTTATAGAAGATTGTACCTTCTCGGTTTAGTTCTGCAGCTCGAACTATTTTCTCCAGAAGCAGGTTGAAGAAGTCACACGGAAGAGAGTCGCCTTGTCTGAAACCTCATTTGGTATCGAACGGCTCCGAGAGGTCCTCCGCGATCCTGACGGAGCATTTGATGTTGCTCAACGTCAGTTTACACAGCCGTATTAGTTTTGCGGGGATACCAAATTCAGACATCGCGGCATAAAGGCAGCTCCTTTTCGTGCTGTCAAAGGCAGCTTTGGATTGGATTTCCTTTTCACGGGTCTTTTCCAAGATTTGGCACATGGTGAATATCTGGTCGGTTGTTAATTTGCCAGGTCTAAAGCCACACTGATAAGGTCCAATCAGTTTGTTGACGGTGGGCTTTAATCTTTCACACAATACACACGGTAGTTGGCGCAGATTGTGGGGTCTCCCTTTCTGTGGATTGGGCAGAGCACACTTAAATTCCAATCGTTGAGCATGCTTTCGTGCATGCTCCTTATCAGCTCCTTATCAGTTCTTATATCATATTTACCCAAAAACAGTCGATTTTATAAATACTTAACAATATTTCTCTTCATTTGATGACAACCTTCTTCTTAGCACTTGGGTAGCATATTTATTAAAACACTACATTTTTAATAACAGTGATATGCTGAATTAAACACTTTCTAAAAATAGACCTAACCAGGCGCTCCTCAAATATTATATAATTCCGACATAGTGTGTTCAATCTTTACAGAAACATATAAACATATTCGTTGCAACGTTATTTTACTTGCATAATAATTTTTTCAAATTGTAAGACATTTTACACTATTTCAATATTAGCAAAGCTTTAAATAATGAAATAATTTTCTCAAGGTCAATTGCATGTATTAAACACTATAATTTCAATTGTCATGCGCCTTCGAAATTTCACAGAAATAGCTCCTCCTTTTGAACTGAAAGTCCTCCATTGCATTCTCAGTGCAATTTGTCTTTAAATTGAGTTAGCAATTGTCACCAGCTGCGTCAATTGAAATGTGATTTAATGACTACTTAGGGTTGCATACCGAGTGATTAATGCCCGCAATTACGTATACGACACGTATTACAATAATAGATTTCACACACATACGCACACAGTGAATTCGATACTCATCAAACACGACAAATATTGAAGAGAATTTCTTACTCCGCGGTATTTAAGTGGCATCAAGTGACCAGCTGGCAAGAAGTGCGCCAATATCCTCGAATGGAAGTGGAAGTAGCCAGAGCGTTTGGATAAATAATAACAAGCGGCAAAATAAGCAATCAACCAATTGAGTTGTAGAGCAATCAGAAAATCAAACGCCTACAAAGTGGCGGTGTGAGTGAACGCAAACACCTTGTCAACCTTAGCTGGAGTTGTGGTGACTGCCAGCGACACTTGTAGTTACTTTTTGGTGTGTAGATATCTGTCAAAATTTCCGCCTCCACTTCGTTAGCGCTACTGCTTTGAAAACCGCGCAAAGTCAAGTAAATATGGTCACCACGGTCGTAGACAACCCGATGCTCTCAGTCAATGTGAAGCTGTGGCAGTTCCTCTCCGTGCTCTTTGCACACGATTGGCGGCGCTGTGTCGCTTTTGTGGCACCCGTCTGCCTAATGAATGCAATGCAGTTCGTTTATTTGTATCAACAATGGGGTGATTTGGCCACTTTCATATTGAATACCTTCTTTGCGGTCTCCGTTTTCAACGCCTTGCTGCGTACGTGCCTTATTATTAAGAATCGAGATAAATTTGAAGCGTTGATGGAAGAATTGGTAACACTATACGACGATATACAAGTGAGTGCGAGTTGTGGCGCGTAATTTATTTTTTCAGTTTCATTGATGGCCTAAAATAAAATTTAAATAAAGAATGTCTTAAAATTTTTATTTTTCTTTTTTCGTTTCATCAGGATTCGGGTGATGATTATGCAAAGAACGTGCTGTCCGTAGCCACAAAAAGCGCACGAAATATTTCCATTTTCAATTTGTCAGCTTCGTTCTCCGATTTAGTTGTGGCAATGGCATATCCACTTTTTCAACAACAGAGAGGTACGTAATTGATTGTTTAGTATTTAGTATCTAGCTACTTATTTTTGGTAATTTTGTATACTAAAATATAAGTATTTTTGCTGAATTGAATATAATTACAAAATGAAGAACCTTATTTATTTTACGATTAACAAAAAGGAAAATTACGGATAAGAATATCGATTAAGATTATATATGTAAATAAAGTTAGTTGGTGCCAAAATATTGGGTAGTCTAAAAAGTCTTTTCGTATTTTGTCAATAGATGTCGTTGTAATCGTCTATTTCCAGTGCTACCAATCAAATTGTGTCTTATCATATTGTGTTGGAAGTTTTAAGCTTCACTTAACCAAAAGAAATTTTATTCGGGGAAGTTAAAAAAAAGTTACAGCTGTTTAAAAGTATGTGAAAATAATAAAAAAAAAATCACTATATTTTGAACTTTTTTTATACAAAACGGAAGAATGTCAAGCCTCCAATGAAATTTGTGAAGTTTATAGAGACGATGCTATATCAGTTCGTGTAGCACAACAATGGTTCGCTAATACCCGTTCTGGAACCGTCACATAATGGCATGGTCTTGAACTATTTAAAACAGGCTGGCTACAAAAAGAAGCTCGAAGTTTGGGTACCACACGATTTGTCTGTGAAAAATTTAATGGACCGAATTAACATCTGTAATACTTTGCTGAAACGGTTTGAAATCGAACCATTTCTGAATCGATTGGTAACAGGATTTTCATGGATTGACGCCTCGAAAGGTTTTGCTGAGTGTTTGGTGGAATTGAAAGCTTGAGCTGCTCCAGCCTGATCAAACGATTGATTTCTACATTTTACTGTTGTTTTATTTGTAAAGTTTTATTCCGCTATCATCATTGGTTCCTAATGTATATATTATACAGAGAAGGCATCAGATGAAATTCAAAATAGCGTTATATTGGAAGAAGGCGTAGTTGTGAACCGATTTCACCCATATTTCGTACATGTCATCAGGGTGTTAAGGAAATATTATGTACCGAATTTCATTGCAATCGGTTTAGTAGTTCCTGAGATATGGTTTTTGGTCCATAGGTGGGCGACGCCACGGCCATTTTCAATTTTTAAAAAAAGCCTGTATGCAGCTTCCTTCTGCCATTTCTTCTGTAAAATTTAGTGTTTCTGACGTTTTTTGTTAGTCGGTTAACGCACTTTTAGTGATTTTCAACATAACCTTTGTATAGGTGGTGGGCGTGGTTATTATCCGATTTCTTCCATTTTTGAACTGTATATGGAAATGCCTGAAGGAAACGACTCTATAGAGCTTGGTTGACATAGCTGTAGTAGTTTCCGATATATGTACAAAAAACTTAGTAGGGGGCGGGGCCACGCCCACTTTTCCAAAAAAATTGCGTCCAAATATGCCCCATCCTAATGCGATCCTTTGTGTCAAATTTCACTTTAATATCGTTATTTATAGCTTAGTTATGACACTTTATAGGTTTTCGGTTTTCGCCATTTTGTGGGCGTGGCAGGGGCCGATTGTGCCCATCTTCGAACTTCACCTTCTTATGAAGCCAAGATATACGTGTACCAAGTTTCATCATGATATCTAAATTTTTACTCAAGTTACAGCTTGCACGGACGGACAGACAGACGAACGGACAGACAGACATCCGGATTTCAACTCTACTCGTCACCCCGATCACTTTGGTATATATAGCCCTATATCTGACTCTTTTAGTTTTAGGACTTACAAACAACCGTTATGTGAACAAAACTATAATACTCTCCTTAGCAACTTTGTTGCGAGAGTATAATAAGTTGCAGTTTGATTAGAAATACGAAAAGACTTTTTCCACTACCCAATAAATAGAAATCGATATGAATTAGAAATAATTATTATAATCTGAACAGGGTATATTAAGTTTGCCTCGATGTTTGTAACACCAGAGATATTGGTATTTCTCGCTTCTTCTCTGCATATAACTAGACACTCTTTCACACTAAATTCACAGCGACCATATTTACTAACTGGACGAAGAAATACGGACTGTATCTTAATATCACAGTAGACGGTGAAAAATATCCGGTTGGCAAAAACCCAAAAATTTTAAGTGTTACCTTCGACGGCCATTGCTTCTTCACTCCTTATACGATAACAATTACTGCCAAAGTACAGAGCCATATGATAATCCGGCCAGCCGGTAACACATGGAGAATGGACAAAGAAGAACATTTTCACAATGATACCTGCATGATTCCGGTGAAAAACATAACCAACTTCTTTCTGAGCAGTTTCTACTGAAGTATTTTCACATAAACCATCCCAGCAGTTGTCTGCTTGAAGCGAAACCACCTCCCAGGAACATCAAGAAGTCTTTCCTTGCATTGCAACTAACTTTTGTCAGTTTGAGTCCGCATTCACATTAAAAAAATCAGTATCTTCACCGACTCCCTCTCATTGAATGGCGTACTTGGGTTAAAAAATCCACCCAACGCAGACGAGAGCTCAAGAACCCTTTCACAACTTCCTTCTGAATACTGTACCACCCGTATGATTCTAACCAGTTCTTTGCATTCCCAGCGTGTGGTTCTCATCCAACACCCCTCTACTTATGGTCCGACCCCGTCGAAACAGCACGATTCCTATGCCAACCATTAGATGATTTCGGTGACAGCAAACCTGAACCTTGCCACCTTAGAGAGGACTAGATAACCACTACTGTTTAGATTGCCCAGGAGAATTGCAAATAAGACCATTTAAAAGAAGATGACAGATATGTTAAGTGTTAAATAAAAACTTTAAGGAATATTTTTCTTTACATGAAAAAACCCAAATCTAACTACTTTAATACCGTCAGAAAGATGAGTTTTCAACCACTATTTTCTTTCCATCGTCTGTTTTTCTTCTTACTCTTTCGGTTAAAATAGAAGCTCCCACGAAATATTCTTATAACTGAAAAACGATCGAGGACCCTTTTCTATCAAATCTATCTATATGTATATAACTTTTTTATAATACCTAAGGATTGAACTGAAACCCCCGATCTAACTAGACATGATTCTAGAAAGCTTTAATCATCAAGCTTGAATTTACCTAAATAAAGACCCCAAATATCTTCTTATTTTAGACAAAATTACAAGTATTCTTTATTAAACCGAGGTTTTCAAATGGCGTAAATGATTTAAGTTTGAAGGCTAGTACTGTGAATATATCTTGTTTTAAATGACTTCACAACTGTCATTCGATATTTATGAGACGAGGATCATCCCATTTAAGCAACGGGATGAATCACAAAATTTTTAAAATTCTCTTCGTTCCTCTGACTACTTCAAATGAAGTTAGACCATGTTTGATTCTGAATCGGGAAATTTTTTGCAAACGATTGCCAACCAAAGATCAGTTATAATACTGATGGGTAAAATGTCTATATATTGTACCAATTCCTATTCTTGTGTCCTCGTCGCGCACCATGTAAACGTGAGTAACCCTTGGATAAGATGCGATAACCAACCCGTGTGGAGCCTGTGGTCACCGCTAAAGTAGAGAAAGCTCCAGCGGAGCCAGTCCGACATACTCGGTTTGAGAGTTCGCTGAAATCTAATTGCACCGTCTGTTCACCAGAGGTGTGCCAGCGGTCGGGCGTCGGTCTTGTAACTAGTGGCAAGCTATATAAATGTGTATGAAACTTTACCCAAACGCCTAGCCAGGCCGGGCTTTGTATCCGCCACATCGAAACCACTCAGAATGAAGAAGAAACAATAGCGACAGATGAAAGACCCCAGCTAGTCCCCAGCCAGATTTTCGGGATGGAAGAGAACACTCCAGCTTTGAAGTTTTGCGATTCAGTACCCTCCAAAAGAAACAGAGGAAGAAGAAGACCTGCTCTCCGTTAAAGAGATTAGGTGGAGTAGGACCCAGCAGCACTTGGTATCTCGAATTGGCGCCTAATAGCGAAAATAAGAAACGACTCGCGCGCTGTTGTTAACTTGGCGATAACCGAGTAAGCGGTGTCTACGCCAATAAAGAAAAAGAAGATAGAATGTAGGTAAAATATATTTAAACTCCAACTTCTTTTCAAGATTACCTATACCGAAAATGTGTATTTATATACAAATGATGTCATTTAAACTGAATATTTTATTATTTACAGTTCATCCTTTTGGCGTTGCATTACCCGGCATCGATGTCACACGCTCTCCACTCTATGAACTCATCTATATCTGTCAATTCACCTTCCCATTCACTCTGTCCAGCATGTATATGCCCTATGTAAGCTCATTCGCCACTTTCTCCATGTTCGGAAAAGCAGCACTACAGATATTACAAAATAACCTCAGAAATTTATGCGATAATATGAAAAGTAAAACCGAAGAAGAGCTCTTCGAAATACTACGAAAGAATATCGCCTATCATGCGAGAATCGCTAGGTGAGTAGGGTGTAACTAGTTTGAACATTTTCTTTATACTAAAAAGATTTTGATTCTATATTTCTAAAGTTTTTCATATAAAATATAAAATAAATAATATTTTAAAAATGTTTATTTTATTGTTCAGATATGTAAGTGACTTTAATGAATTAGTGACCTATATGGTACTCATCGAATTTTTGCTCTTCAGTTGCGTTATTTGCTCGCTGCTCTTTTGCATCAATATTGTAAGTGCAACTTAATCTCTTGAAAATTATAATAAAATAACATTTTGTAGTTCCTTAACCGTCTTTCTGTGTTTATATATCTTATTGCATTTATTTAGACAACCTCTACGGCAGAGAAGATTTCTATTGTCATGTATATTGGCACAATGCTGTATGTGCTCTTCACCTATTACTGGCAAGCTAATGGAGTTTTAGAAATGGTATAGTAGATTCATAACATAAGGTTGATAGCTAATTTTAATTGAATATCCTTAGAGCCTCCTCGTCTCAGATGCGGCTTACGAAATGCAATGGTACAATTGTAGTCCACGTTTTAAGAGAACTCTACTCATATTCATTGCACGCACGCAAAATCCTTTACAGGTGGGTATTGTTTTAAAAAGAGTTTCTAAAGTAGGGTACTTCTAAGTGTAAGAACGCAAGAAATATTTCACTGTGAAAGTTTTATCAAGCATATTTTTATGGTTTGTTTACAACTATATCACAGAATTTTTGATTTTTACAGATCCGCGTTGGTCAGATGTACCCAATGACAATGGAGGTATTTCAATCACTGCTTAATAACGCGTACTCCTATTTTGCGCTTTTGCATAATCTTTATAATGATTAAAGCAATAATTTTATTTATTTTAAAAATATACTAGCATATTGTAGTAAAATATTTATATTATCTATTTTTCTATTCACTCCGCACTCGTAAGTATAACCGATTTTAAAAATATCATTCTAAATTGTTGAAGTTTCAATGAGATACATAAACTGCAGTTTTTTCAGAGGTAAAGGCTGATCCATTACGAGCCTCCTACTTGTTTAAAAAAAAAATACAGAAACTTTAATTTTAATGGAGAATGATTCATCCATCCGTTGAGCCCAATTTTCGATGACTCGTTCGAGCATTTCGACTGGTAACTGCCGAATGACACGAGTGATGTTTTGCTTCAAGGCATGAATCGAAACGAAATTATCCACATACACTTACGACTTTACAACTCTCCATAGGAAAAAGTCTAATGGTGTGCCAAACGTGAAATTATCAGCACACCGAAAAGATCTTTAAATAAATCCGTTGATTGATGCGATGAGTTGAAACTGTCGCTGAGATCACACGCTTCAATTTTAGAAATCAAATAGTTTTAGGTAATATGAATCGATGATTCCACCGGCCCACAAACCACATCAAACCGTTGTTTTTTTTTTGGATGAAGTGTCAGCTCTTGAATGTCTTCAGATTGCTCTTTGTCCCAAATGCGGCAATTTTGCTTGTTTACATACCAATTGAGCAAGAAATGGGACTCATCGATGACCAAAATTTTATTCCAAAACGTCAGATCTTCTTGGAACTTTTCTAGAGTCCATAGACTGTCTTTTATGAGACAAGATTCATCCCATTCGAGCAATGTTACCTTAATTCTGTAATGATTTACAAAATTTTATAAATTTCATGACATTTCATCGATTTGAAATGAAGTTATTGCGTTTTAAGTGTCAGTATGTTGTGTTATCGACGCGAAAATGAGCTTCGAACAAAGAGCCAACATTAAATTCTATTTTAAAATTGATAAAACTTTTACCGAAACGTTTCAATTGATGAAACAAGTTTATGGCGATGATTGCCTATCCCGTAGCAGAGTGCACCAGTGAGTGAATTCATCAAAAATTAGCCGAAATAATCATTGAAATTCATGGAAATGGAATTGATTGACATCGATTTATTGCATTTTGACAGAAAATTTGCGCTTACGAAAGGTGTGTTAACGGTTTGTTCCGCACAAATTGACTGACGACTAAAAATTGCTCAGAATACAACATTATTTGAACAAAAATCACATTTAACCATTAACCATTCCTTTTCGGAAAAATGCATTTGCCCATGAAAGGAATGCGCTATGCAGACGTAGAGGCCATTCAAAAGGCTTACACCGGCCAACGAGCTGAAACACTCGTTCGACATGATTTTGGACCATGCAAAAAGCTGTATCGAACCAGAAGGAAGGTTTGAATAAAATAAATTGATTTTGCCAAAAAACCCATTTTTTTTGTTTTTTTTTTTTTAAGTCGTGTTTACTTTGGAAAGCATCTTGTATTTATTTATCATTCAAATTTTATATAATTATTTATCATTGATGAGTAAAATGTCTATAACGTCCCTATTCCTACTTTTGAGTCCTCGCCGCGCAGTAACCTTTGGTAAGATGTAACCCTTTGGTAAAATGCAGTAGCCAACCCATGTAGAGCCAGTAGTCACCGCTAAAAGAGAGGAAGCTTCAGCGGTACCACCCCGCATATTCGGTTTAAGGGTACGCTGAAGTCTAATGGCAGCGTCTGTTCAGCTAAGACGCGGCTGCGGTCGGGCGTCGGTCTTGTGATAAGCGGCTCGCTACATAAATGTATATAAAATTTTTAAATACTCAAGATCAAAGCGATGTCGCTTGGGAAGGTCGAGCGGCTTCAGTTCTTGCACAAGCTGCACGCTTTCAATTTAAGATCTCGACGTACGAATTGCTACGAACAGCGCCGAATCAACTTTTCACGATCTTTGTGTACACTCCCAACTTCGCTTCTGGGTCTTAAGATGGGTGATTGTGTTGTGAATAGTACGCTCAGTAGGCCGATTATGTTGACCATAAGATGAGCAAAGCGCGCGAAACACATCATTTACAGAACGGGTATTTTCGTTATAAAGTCGAATGATTTGTAAACGTTGTTTTGGATTTCCATAATGAAATGCGAAACAATACTGAACAAAAATAACTTGCGACCTTGACATGACTCTCGCGCGATTTGTCAAAAAAAAGCTAATGAAAAAAGTACCTCTTCTTGGAACACTCTTTACAACCACGAATATTTCCCATATATAATCATTTCAATTTATTACTTCACTTTACAGTACAGAAATCAACGGTTTTCAAGCCGTACCATCATTTGTTGGCAAAATTGCCGAAATCGGACCACTTTCATACTCCCTATGGAGAGAATAGGAATATAGGAATTTTCGAACTACCGATTGACTTTATACTGTTAATTTAGATAAATCCGTGGGGTGTCTTAATAAAAATCAATTTGCACCGTTTTCTGCTAAAGATATGTCGGAATGCATAACGGATAATATGTTATGTTCTTATGGTTAAAGGAACTAATCGACTTAGCCGTCAACCACAGTAAAACTGAAGTAGTTTTACGGTCCCAAAAGAGCCTTTCACATCTTTCAGGGGTTCATGTCTTCAACCTGTTGACAAGTCGTCGAGTAAACTCTCGAAAAGACTACACTTGCTAAGAGCTTCAACGTGTCCTAAGAACGGCCCTCATCAGCATCTCCGGTACACTACTGACGACACCAACAATAACACTTAAAGTCTTGTTAAACATAGCCGTGAATATTGCCGGCAAATGTATTGCTGCGAGGTGTGCTCAGTTAAGCTGGATTACTGAAAAATGGATCGTTCCGACGCATAGGTCACACGTGACTGTTTTTTCTCTGCTCACATACCTACAAGGAAATGGAGATGGGGAGAAATCGCTCGAGAAGAGAAGCAATGAGCTTTTTCTCGGTTTGGTCGAAGCTAGAAGGGAAAGTTGGAGTGGGAGTCTTCTTTAGAACCCGGACTGTAGTGCTTTTCAAGCAGAAGTAGCCGCTATTAAGGTGGCAGTAGATGCACTGTTACGATGTGCAGCTCCTTTCAGGGAGTTGAGCATTAATTCGGGCACCAGAACGCTAATACTAGCGCTAAGTTCGTTAAGTGTGCTCAAAACTAGTCAAGGGGAGTCTGTCCTCACCAGAAATAGCATGAGGCTACTTAATCATCAGACTTGTTTGGATGCCTGGATACAGCGGAATCGCTGGCACGTGAGTTGGAGTTTTTACAACACACTGTCTAATATACATTCATGCGGTGAGACTAAAAATCTTGTCAGACGCTATTAGTCAAAGTTGTATTAGAGAGGGTGAGATGAAAAACTCCTGTCACTTTTTCCTCCATTGTCCAGCCTTTGCAAGAATGAGACTGAAATATCTGTAGTCTTACCTTCTGCGAACCAGAAGACAAAGCCGAAACTGACAATAGAAGTTTCAACAAATTTTTGATAGGCTCAAAGCGTTTGTGGTTTTTCTAAGGGTCTTATGATCCATTTAAAGAATTTTTTTTAGGAACCACAACAAACCGGGGTTCTAAGCAGTCTACAGGAGATTTTTGTTTGACCTCTTAACCTAACCTAATTTAAATTGATTTCTATAATATACATATGTTAGTAAGATACCAAGTATGACTATAATCCTTTCAAGATTTAATCAAATAACGAATATTACATTATTTCGCAACATTTTTTGAATATAAAGCTTTTCCAACACCTGAGAATATCTTCCCGATTTGGATCTTTCCAATTTTTAAGAGCATAAAATGTTCAATTACACGCGACTTAAACCGATCTTCTTTAGTTTAGTTTAAGTAACCCTCAAAAGTCTTCTTGAATCTCTAAAGCTTCAAGATATACACTCGGAGGTCTAACATTGGCTATAATTTTAGATTTTACCTTCACCGAATGGTAGTCCTTCGTGACTATTATTAAATATTGGATAGACGCAAGTTTCTTATTCTTCTCAACACAGTATCTGCGTTTGAGCAGTTTTGTCGTAACAGTCTAAGAACAAAGCCGCCAAATATTTTACTAAAAACATAAAATGCAGCAAAGCTTTAGGTTGCTAATTAGTGGGATGGACTCTTCTTGCAAAAGCTTCCGCATTCAGCATAAATCTGTGGTGTTCCAAGCCACATCTTACAACATTTACAAACACACGCTTAAGTACATGTGTCTATTATCAGAGGAGCCGACTGCACTATCCGGTTTTCCTTGTCTACACGCATAATTTTTACGACCGCAATGAAATTGGTAGGTGCAGAGTTTATCGCTCACTTAATTGGCAATAATTATAGGGTAAATACCTAAGGTAAACAAACACTCGCCTGACATATGCTTGCTAAGGTATTTCTATAAATTTTGTATGAGATATATACCACAAAAATTATTGAATTAAAAAAGAGCAATATTTAAAAAAAAAAAGTAATTGTTTGCATAAGAGTTTAGTTCATTCATAAATTTGTAATTTTTTCCTTTGCGATGTCAAAATAGATTATTTTTAATCAGTGAACTAATAAAGAAACTATACCCAACATTTCACAATTTCTTCTCACTCATTAGTTGCGGTTACATTGGTTCATTGTCCTCAAACTGAAAAGCGCTAAACTTTGTTATATTTATAAATAAAAATGTATGTCAGCATGCATCAATTTTCTCGTCTATTTTTCGCCCATAAAATTGGTTTTACGATCGCCAGGCACCACGTCGTCTCCTCAATGTAGTTAACTGATTTACTTGTGTCTACTAAATATTGTATTCCACAAAAGCCAGCGAAATCCGTCCATAAACCCACAATGCGTCTCGATAGCTGCAAATGAGTAGAATAATGCTGTAGAAGCAAGAACTCAGTCAGGTTTTCCAAGCACAATACGCCAGTGGCTTCACTTGTCTCGTATGTCTTTATGCCGCTTTTCTTGCCAGTTTTATATTTATCATTTTATGGCAGAATTATAATTATGTGGGCAACTTTTTTGTATTCTGTGGCTGCAACAGCTTCTATATTTTCTTCTATTCATCAATTCCATCAGCTAAGTTATTATTTTTGTGCCTTTGGAATGCCGTTTTGTAGTCTTTACTGACGAAGGGTTATAGCTTGAAACTTTGATTTATCGCTGTGTTAAATAATCGATTTAAAATACCTTACAATAACTGTATTATAAAACCTGGGCATCGGGAAGAGAGGCAGAAGGGAACCCGTTACAAACCATTTTCTTCTTTACCGGCGTAGACACCACTTACGCGGTTACAGCCGAATTAACAACAGCGCACCAGTCGTTTCTTCATATCGCACTGCGGCGCCAATTGAAGATTCCAAGCGAAGCCAGACTTTCCACATAGTGTCTAACGGAGTGGAGGTGTTCCTCTTTCTCTGCTTCTCCCGGCGGTTACTGAGTCGAATACTTTCAGTGGGGAAGTGTTTTCATCCAATCGGTTGACATGATCTAGGCAGCGTAGGCGCTGTCTCTTAATTCGCTGAACTACATACATATGTCAATGGCGTCGTTTATCTCGTACAGCTCTTTGTTAGTCGCCGTTGCCAATGCGCAAACCTTTCTCTCGTAAACTCGTAACGTCGACTCATCAGATGTTGCCATCGTCCATGTCTCTACACAATATAGAAGGACGGGAATAATGAGTAACTTATAGAGTTTGATTTTTGTTCGTCGAGAGAGGATTTTTCAGGGTTTGTCCGGAAAGTAATAGGACTGATTTTCATCCGCCGCGACTGTTCTTCGAAGCGTGCTCTCCCCGTCTGGATTCGGTAGAAGGCGTTCCTAGCTAACGAACGAGTGGCTGGTCAGTTGTTTCCGAGCACCTACAGAGTCAGAACAAACATTTTCGCGCGACGTGTTTATCAGAGTGGTACAAGTCAAAAATCAAGCGTTAATTAGAGCAGAGGATTAAATTCTATGTGAAACTCGGTAAACCCGCGACAGAGACGTTTAATGTGATCAAACAGGCTTACCCAGATGATGCTTTAGCAAGAAGTGGTGTATTTCTGTGGCACCAGACCTTTTTGGAGGGCCGGGAAGAAGTCTCTGATGAAGACTGGAAGAATGAGCAAATCCAAAGTCCATCATGAATTTGTTTCTCCTGGACAAACCTTCAACGCCAAGTTTAGCGTGGAAGTTCACAAGAAAGTCAAACGAAGGGTCAATTGGGTCCGACAAGACATCGCAGCCGATTGGAAGTTGTACCACGACACCTAAGCAAGGCCGGCTTCCCAATGTTTGCGCAGCTTCCCTACAGCCCAAGTATGGCCCAGAGACTTTTTTGTTTCCTTCCTAAAACGACCGATGAAAGACAAGCATTTTGAGGCGACAGAAGACATTCACCTCGGCTGTCGAGACTATTCCGGAGAATGCCTTCCCTGACGCCTTCAATGCTTGGAAATTGCTCTGACAGCGCTGCATCGACGCAGAAGGAGCCTATTTTGAAAGTTTTTAAAGATTGGTTCAATAAATTTGTTTAAAACGACTCAGTCATATTAGTTTCCGCCCAAACCCTGTACTTCTCAATTCTCTACTCAGTCCAAAGTAGCACCTTATGGCAAGAGTTGTTCTGCGTTAGATTTCAAGGCTGAAGTTGTTGTTCCTGTTAATACTGGTTCCAAGAAACACGAAATTATCTGCGACTTCGAAGTTAGGACTGTCAACAGTGACGTGGGAGCCACATCGCGAGTGCGACGACTGTTTGTTTGATAATAGGACATATTTTGTCTTGCCCTCGTTCACCACCAGACCCATTTGCTTCGCTTTTTTGTACAACCTCTACCCTCCTACAAAAGATAGGTATATATTAATCGGCTTAACTCAATCTGGTAGATATTTACGTAATAAAAAATGTTGCCACTGCCAAAATATTTAATTATATTTAACAACATCATTTGATGGTCACAAAACAGATTATGGTCAACGATACACAAGCAAAGTTCTATATAGATTTCCCTTTCAAACAGATTCTGGTCATTATGAGATTTTAAAGGAACTTTACTTTCTCAACCTTAAGCAGAATTTTGTATTAAAAACAGAAAACCTGTTTTTTTTTAAATAGTCCGGCTTAGTTTTGATTTTATAGCACATAACTAAATAAGTGTAAAGCCAAGTTCAAATTTAAATAAACTTTAAAATTGCTAAAAAAATTCCCATAATTCCACTGATAATTACGATTAATCTGTAAAATGGCCAATCACTGCGGATTAAGCTTAAGGACAATTGTGTAAATACTCGATGACAGATTTGACAAATAAAAAGCGAAAACCTCCACGCTTTTCCCTTTCAATGCGAAAAAATGCCAACATGTGGCACTGGTGATAGGCATAAGCCGTAAACAACTACAGTAATGTGCACAATAATAATAACAATAAAAGTAGGCAAAACTACGAAAAAAATTGTGTTTGGTTGGATGTGTGTAAGTGTAGGTGAAAGAAAATAAAAATGTAGTATAAAAGTAAGCACATGGGTTGGCATGTAACGGTAAAATCCGCAACGTACAATAAAATTCCGCATTAATGCCACTTACTCGAGCGTTATACCGCACAAAGCACAAAGGCAAATACAACGAACAAACATATACGCATCATACACACATTGTTATATATGTGTGTACACACACATATATATGACTCATCCGTACATACACAGGGATGTAAACTGTCACAAGCACAGTCGGCGGGCGGGCTGCTGGTCAATCACATTTCGCTAACAACAATGGCGCAGGATAACAGGACAACAGCACGACAGGACAGCCGCGCCACGGTGGTGATGTTGTTGGTGTATGGGCCTGCTGGTTGCCAAATGCCGGTGTGTGAGATAAATATTTTCTGCAAACATTTGCACAAAAACCGGCATAAAGCAGAAGGCGGGCAAAAGCACAACAAGCGAGTGGGGAGTATGGTGACAGCAGCCAGCGGACACACGCGGCCGTTTTGTAAACAATTCTTATCAGCTTTAGGTTGGTTCTTAAAACGTTAAATGGAGGATATTTACAGTCTATCATCACAATCGGGAATGCTATTATAAAAGGGGGTCTATCGTCCGAGCCTGTTGTTTCCTTTTCATTGGAGGAGTTTTTTACGTGGCGGGTCCCAAACCCAGCGCATGTTCGATACCAAAAGAGGTTCCCTCTCGTAAGATTTCTTCAATCAACCCTTGGAGAAAATAATTCGAGCTGCAGAACTAAATAGAGATGGTACCATCTTCTAAAAGAGTGTACAGCTGATGGCGTACGCCGATGATATAAATATCATTGGCCTCAACAATCGCGCCGTTAGTTTTACTTTCTCCAGAATGGATAAAGAAGCGAAGCAAATGAGTCTGGTGGTGAACGAGGGCAAGACGAAATATATCCTGTCATCAAACAAACAGTTTTCGTACTCGCGACTTGGCTGTCACATCACTTTTGGCAGTCATAACTTCGAAGTCGTAGATAATTTAGTTGGAACCAGAATTAACACCAACAGCTCTTTAGAGAAGTAAAGTCCTCTCTCGACGAACAAGTCACTCATCACACCCGTCCGGCTATATAGTGCCGAAGACAACTTCTGGCGTTACGAGTTTTCGAGAGAAAGTTTCTGCGAATATTGACATATGTAGTTTAGCGAATTAAGAGGCTGGCTAAGTCATGTCGTCCGTATGGATGAAAACATTCCATCTCTAAAAGTATTCGGCGCAGTATCCGCGGAAAGAAGCAGAGGAAGAGAAAGACCTTCACTCCGTTGGAAGGACCTGTCTTCACCCGTAATCTCCAGTTGGCACCAAACAGCGAAAAGGAAGAACGACTGGCGCGCCGTTGTAAATTCGACGAAAACATCAAAAAAGCCCGCAAAATAATTTTAGTTGACCGTAAAGTGGAGTTGTTCGAAATAGCAGGCCTTCTACAAATATCAACAGAACGTGTACATCACTCACGAATATTTAGGTATGAGAAAGCTCTGTGCAAAGTGGGTGCGAGCTCACTTTTGAACAAAAACAACGACGAGTTGATGATTCGGAGCAGTGTCTGAGTATTCAAGCGTAATAAACCCGAGTTTTTACGTCGATATGTGACAATGGGTAAAACATGACTTCATCATTCCACTCCGAGATCCAATCGGCAGTCATCCGAGTAGACTGCACAATATGAACCCACTCCAAAGTGTGGAAAAACGTAACAGTCGGCTGACAAAGTTATTGCTCTGTATTTTGGGATGCGCATGGAATACCTTTTTGTGACTATCTTGAAAAAAGAAAGACCATAATCAATGACCATTGCATATCGTTATTAGAAAATGATGGTAAAAATCCATTAAATGGGCTTGGAATAACTTTCACATCCATCGTATTCCATACCTGGCTCACATCGGCCATTTTCTAGTCTCAGATCTTAAAAGTATGCTCACTGGAAAGAATTTCGTTCAATGAAGAGGTGATCCCCGAAGCTGAGCCAAATTTTGAAGTAAAGGACAAATCGCACTACAAAAATGGTATCGAAAAGTTGAAGGGCCGCTATAATTAGTGTATCACCTTTGAAGAGGGTATGTAAAAAAATTAATTTTGCCAAAAAGATATTTTTTACTACGGTAGCCCGGGAACTTTTCAATTGACCTGTTATGTCACGAATAACGCCCCGAATAATCTGTCCCAAGGCGTCAATCGTCTCGGGCTAATCTATATAAACAAGCGACTTCACATAACCCATCAAAAATTAATCATACGATATTGAAGGCCACGCCACAGGCACACAACGCGAGATAATGCTTTCACGAAAAGTTGGCTTGGCTATGTGGCATGTAGCGCCATCTTATTGGAGCCGTAAGTCGTCCACATCACCATCCTCCAAGTAAGGCAAGAAAAAGTCATTAATCATGGCTCTGTAGCACATTAACTGAAACATTATGATCACCTTTATTTTTGAAGAAATATGGACTAATCATTCCCTCTGCCAATAGAGCACACCTAACAGGGACTTCTTGAAGATTTATGGCGTGTCAACAATGGCTTGTAGATTATCATCACTCCAAATACAACAAATTTGTTTATTAACGTACCCATTAAACCTAAAGTGAACTTCACCGCTAAACAAAATCTTCTTGTGAACATCCGGATCGGTGGCCATCTTGCTTTAGGCCCATTTACCGAACGTGCGACGCGCTTGGTGGTCGCTCTTCTTCGATACTCTGCTGCACAGCGCCACTGTACCTAGTCTGCCAGGCGTTTATACTTGTATATAATATTGGACGCAGCATGCGATACATCGCAGAAGACGAACCATTATTTTGCTAATATATTTGCACGATTTGCAAACGTTGTTCAAGAGAAAGAAGTCCCCTTCATCTAACAGTAATATTAGCACTACATAGGGTGTGTTTTTAGATGCTTAGCATTTCTTAGAAGGAGGAGGAAATTACTTGAAATGGACCTGTCTTTAGGCACCTATTCAATGGCCCAACGGATTCATGTCTATTTTTAAGGGGATGTGTTAGCTCAATGCACCTACTATGAAGTAAACTTAAGAATGGTCTTCTTCTTCTTAATTGGCGTAGACACCGCTTACGCGATTATAGCCGAGTTAACAACAGCGCGCCAGTCGTTTCTCCTTTTCGCTACGTGGCGCCAATTGGATATTCCAAGCGTAGCCAGGTCCTTCTCCACTTGGTCCTTCCAACGGAGTGGAGGTCTTCCTCTTCCTCTGCTTCCCCCGGCGGGTACAGCGTCGAATACTTTCAGAGCTGGAGTGTTTTCATCCATTCGGACAACATGACCTAGCCAGCGTAGCCGCTGTCTTTTAATTCGCTGAACTATGTCAATGTGGTCGTATATCTCGTACAGCTCATCGTTCCATCGAATGCGATATTCGCCGTGGCCAACGCGCAAAGGACCATAAATCTTTCGCAGAACTTTTCTCTCGAAAACTCGCAACGTCGACTCATCAGTTGTTGACAACGTCCAAGCCTCTGCACCATATAGCAGGACGGGAATTATGAGTGACTTATAGAGTTTGGCTTTTGTTCGTCGAGAGAGGACTTTACTTTTCAATTGCCTACTCAGTCCGAAGTAGCACCTGTTGGCAAGAGTTATCCTGCGTTGGATTTCAAGGCCGACATTGTTGGTGGTGTTTACGCTGGTTCCAAGATAGACGAAATTATCTACGACTTCAAAGTTATGACTGTCAACAGTGACGTGAGAGCCAAGTCGCGAGTGCGACGACTGTTTGTTTGATGACAGGAGATATTTCGTCTTGCCCTCGTTCACTGCCAGACCCATTTTCTGTGCTTCCTTGTCCAGCCTGGAGAAAGCAGAACTAACGGCGCGGGTGTTGAGGCCGATGATATCAATATCGTCGGCATACGCCAGCAGCTGTACACTCTTATAGAAGATGGTACCTTCTCTGTTTAGTTCTGCAGCTCGTACTATTTTCTCCAGAAGCAGGTTGAAGAAGTCGCACGATAGGGAGTCGCCTTGTCTGAAACCGCGTTTGGTATCGAACGGCTCGGAGAGGTCCTTCCCGATCCTGACGGAGCTTTTGGTGTTGCTCAACGTCAGTTTACACAGCCGTATTAGTTTTGCGGGGATACCAAATTCAGACATCGCGGCATAAAGGCAGCTCCTTTTCGTGCTGTCGAAAGCAGCTTTGAAATCGACGAAGAGGTGGTGTGTGTCGATTCTCCTTTCACGGGTCTTTTCCAAGATTTGGCGCATGGTGAACATCTGGTCGGTTGTTGATTTTCCAGGTCTGAAGCCACACTGATAAGATCCAATCAGTTTGTTGACGGTGGGCTTTAATCTTTCACACAATACGCTCGATAGAACCTTGTATGCGATGTTGAGGAGGCTAATCTCACGATAGTTGGCGCAGATTGTGGGGTCTCCTTTTTTTATGGATTGGGCATAGCACACTTAAATTCCAATCGTTGGGCATGCTTTCGTCCGACCATATTTTACAAAGAAGCTAATGCATGCTCCTTATCAGTTCTTCGCCGCCGTGTTTGAATAGCTCGGACGGCAATCCGTCGGCCCCTGCCGCTTTGTTGTTCTTCAGGCGGGCAATTGCTATTCGAACTTCTTAATGGTTGGGCAATGGAACGTCTGCTCCATCGTCATCGATTGGGGAATCGGATGCGCCATCTCTTGGTGTTATGCTTTCACTGCCATTCATCAGGCTGGAGAAGTGTTCCCTCCATAATTTAAGTATGCTCTGGGCATCGGTCACTAGATCACCTTTGGGGGTTCTACAAAAGTGTGCTCCGGTCTTGAAACCTTCTGTAAGCGGCCGCATTTTTTCGTAGAATTTTCGAGCATTACCCCTGTCGGCCAGCTTATCAAGCTCTTCGTACTCACGCATTTCGGCCTCTTTCTTTTTCTGTCTGCAAATGCGTCTCGCTTCCTTCTTCAATTCTCGGTATCTATCCCATCCCGCACGTGTTGTGGTCGATCGTAACGTTGCGAGGTAGGCCGCCTGTTTTCTCTCCGCTGCGGCGCGGCACTCCTCGTCGTACCAGTTGTTCTTTTGCACTTTCCGAAAACCAAGGGTTTCGGATGCAGCTGTACGTAAGGAGTTTGAAATGCCGTCCCACAGTTCCCTTATACCGAGTTGTTGATGAGTGCTCTCAGAGAGCAGGAGTGCAAGCCGAGTAGAAAATCGTTCGGCAGTCTGTTGTGATTGCAGCTTTTCGACGTCGAACCTTCCTTGTGTTTGTTGGCGTGCGTTTTTTGCTGCACAGAGGCGGGTGCGGATCTTGGCTGCAACAAGATAGTGGTCCGAGTCGATGTTAGGACCTCGGAGCGCACGCACATCTAAAACACTGGAGACGTGTCTTCCGTCTATCACAACATGATCGATCTGGTTGGTAGTTTTTCGATCCGGAGACAGCCAGGTAGCTTGATGAATTTTTTTGTGCTGGAATCTAGTACTACAGATAACCATATTTCGGGCCCCGGCGAAGTCGATCAGCCTCAACCCATTTGGGGATGTTTCCTCGTGGAGGCTGAATTTACCGACCGTAGTGCCAAAAATACCTTCTTTGCCCACCCTGGCGTTGAAGTCGCCAAGCACGATTTTGACATCGTGGCGGGGGCGATATGTTGAAGAACCTCGCTTTGATGCGGAATGTGGCTAGGCGTTCATTCACCGGAGTGAATGATAGTACTCGGCGACGGAGTCTCTCTCCCACCACGAATCCCACACCAAACTTGCGCTCCTTTATATGGCCACTGTAGTAAATGTCACAAGGACCTACTCGTCTCTGTCCTTGTCCCGTCCATCGCATTTCTTGGACGGCGGTGATGTCAGCCTTTGTTTTTACGAGGACATCAACCAGCTGGGCAGCGGCACCTTCCCAATTAAGGGACCGGACATTCCAGGTGCATGCCCTTAATTCGTAGTCCTTCTTTCGTTTGCCATGGTCGTCATCAAAAGGGGGGTCTCTCATACGAGGCTGCTGTTGGTTTTTCATTGGGGTGAGCTTTTTACGTGGCGGGTCCCAAACCCAGCGCACAACCCTATGCAGGGGTGTTTCGCCTTCTCACTTTAGCTCACCTTCGAACGGATGTTCTTAGGCTACCCAGAGGATACTTGGTCAAAGACCGGAAGTCGTGAGCTGCTTGAGCCGTATGTAAAAGAATCGTTTCTGGCCACTCCCAAGTGAATGGCGATCAGAGAACTTTCCTCACTTGCGTGAACTTCTACACATGACCCCATCCTCCACATGGTCACATGGTCACATCTCAATAAAAAATTATATTATATTTAATAAGGATTAGTCACTATCATCAAAACTTAGCGGCAGTGCTTGAGATAGTACGTACATATGTATGATTAATAATCGGGAAATTTACTACATTACCACATTTATTACGATTTCATTTGAATAATACATACAAGTTGCATATTTGATTTCTTCTTACTGATACCGAGAAATTCCTCAATTGTATGACTCTTATGAAATTGACATATGTACATATTTATGTAAGCTATAATATATTAAATACTTAGTTATCAGGAAGAAATAGAAAATTGGTTAATCCAAAATAGCTCAACCAACTAATCAAATTAGTAATCACTTTTATGCTTTGGAAAGTCATAATTGCAAACTTCAATACACCATACATCAATTAAAATGTTTGGATAATGAAAATTATTTTTAGGTACATATATGGAATATGGCCCATTTGTGTTGTATATTTTGATCTAAAACTTGAATTTCTAATATAATTACATAAGGTCTACCCTAATATTTACACTGCTATGCATGAATGTCCTGCAAAATGTAATGAAATGTTATGAAAAAAATAAAAGCAAATAATGTCAGCCGCAGATGGCCACCGCTTATGCTGGCCGATGGCTTTTGTTTATTCACTGAAATGACCATTCGCTTTGGCTTTTGCCGCTTTGGGTCCGTTCAGTTGGGTTTCGTTTGTGCGATTTCAGCATTCGAACGCAATAAATCATTCACCAATTGGAGGTGCTTAACGTTGGAGGCAACTTTGGAAGGGGCGGAGTGTGGCGACTTGTCAATTTTGGGAGCAGTTATGCCAAAAATGCAATTTTGAATATGCAACACATGGCCAACAAATTATTTATGCTGTCTAACTAAAGAATTATTAAATATTCGTACATACATACATATATATAGAAACGCCAAAAATATGGTAGATATATTTGTTTATATAGTAAATAGGAGTATTCCACCAAAACTCCTTGGCGAGTTCCGTATGAGAATGTATGAATCCATACCCCATACTCCATTATAGGGGTAATCGCCAAAATTCAAGTCATAAAATCATAAATAATATATAATAATCACAGAAGCTTGAGAGGAAGGAGGCATAAGTAGAAGTTGACTCAAGTGTGAAAAGTTCTGATCGCCATTCACTTGAGAATGAACAGAATATATTATTTTTCTCGACTTCCAGTCATATCCTCTGGTTAGCTGGAAAACATCCGTTTGAAGACGTGCTCAGGTGGGAAGGCGAATGATCCTCCCCAGGGTTGTGCGCTGGGTTTAAGAAAGAAAAGAAGAACTGATAAGGAGCATACATCAGCTTATTTGTAGAATATGGTCGGACGAAGGCAGGACCAACGATTGGAATTTAAGTAAGCTCTGCCCAATCCACAACAAGGGAGACCCCACAATCTGTGCCAACAACTATGGAATAAGCCTTCTCAACATATAAGGTTCTATAGAGAGTATCGTGTGTAAGACTCTAGCTTATCGTCACAAACTGGTTGAATCTTATCAGTGTGGCTTTAGACCAGAGCTTCCCCATGCGCCAAATCTTGAAAAAGACCCGTGAAAGAAAGATCGATACATACCACATCTTCCTCTATTTTAAAGCCGCCTTCGACAGCACGAAAAGAAGCTGCCTCTATGCCACTATGTCTGAACTTGATATCCTTGCAAAGGTAATGTGGCTGTGGAAGCAACCGTTGAGCAACACCAAAAGCTCCGTCGGGATCGGAAAGGACCTCTCCGAGCCGTTCGATACCAAACGAGATTTCAGTCAAGACTTCTTCAATCTACAGCTGGAGAAAATAATTTGAGCTGCAGACCTGAATCGAGAAGGCACAATCTTTTATAAGAGTGTACAAATGCTGGCGTACGAAGATGATATTGAAATCGTTAGCCTCAACTCCCGCGTGAATTGTTCTGCTTTCTCCAAACTGGATGAGGAAGCGAAATCCACCAAAGAATTACTTTTGCCAACAGGTGCTCCGTCGGATTGAGTAGGCAATTGAAAGATAAAATCCGAATAAAGGCCAAACTCTATAAGTTACTCATTATTAACGTCATGTTATTTGGGGCAGAGGCATGAACGAGGACAACATCTGATGAGTTGGCGCTAAAAGTTTTCAAGAGAAAGGTTCTGCGGGAGATTTATTGTCCTTTGTGCATTGGATACGGCGAGTATAGCATTCAATGGAACGATAAGCTGTACGATATGCGATGACATTCACATATTCCAGCGAATTGAATGATAGCGGCTACGCTGGCTAGGTCATGTCGTGCTCTGAGAGTATTCAACGCAGTACCCGCCGGGGAAGCAGACAAGGTAGAGAAGGGCCTGGCTACAATTGGTATCTCCAATTGGCGCCAAATTGCGAAAAGAAAAAATGACTGGTGTGCTGTTTTTAACTCGGCTATAACCGCGTAGCTAAAAACGAAATTTAATAAAAACGAATTTAAGTCCATAATCTCTTTATTGAATCACGAGCTCAGTCTTCATTTCATTTTTGTCATTTTATCCGTCAATTCATTAATATTGAAATCTTTCGGCAGATTGCAACCGATGGTAGTGATAACTTTAGACGCCACAGCAGAACCCACGGCAACACAATCCTTAAGTTTGTAGTTATTCAGAAAGGCATGTAAGAAACCGGCCACGAAAGAGTCACCCGCACCAGTTGTATCGACAACATTTGGAATTTTATCCACTTTACATTCACGATAAAATATTTTGCCCGGTTTATCCGATCCATACTCAACATTGCTTACGAGTAGTACGCTATTCTTATCATTTGTTATAATCATAATACGAGGACCGCAGTGATACTCAAATATCTTTCTGATCGCTTTCTCCGAATCGTTGCCGAAACCCATTCTATTGGCAAGTGCACAAAATTCATTGCCGTTGCCGAAGATGAAGTACGCGGCGCATGCGTATGCCATGACATCTTCGAAGTTTTCGCGCACAATAAATTCGGCACTCAAATTGAGTGCCAACCAGCGACGACCGCTCACATAGTTCTTAATCATATATTCGCATAACCTTTTACGGCCCGGTATGATGAAGCCCTCCACATATATAAGTTGCTTACGTTCGGTTGGGCGCAAGAACTGTACCTCCTTCTCGGCTTGTTGCATAAGCTCCACACTAATGCTTTCCGAGGCGCCAATGTTCGCGTAAAGCGTTTCAGTGTGAGTATCCTTATTTATGATCGATAAACACTCTCCGGTCGGCAATTCTTTGTGTGTGAATAGGCTATAAGGAAATATGGAAGCAGTGTGAAAAATGCGCCACTAAATTTGGGAACATAAAAGTATTACCGCACATCGATATCGTGTTCTTTGAAGTATTTGCTTAATTTTTTGCCAGCTTCATCGTCACCCACTAGGCCAATGAAGAGCGAATTGTTGCCCAATTGTTTCAGTAGTCGCACCGTATTGAGCGCTGACCCACCAGGACTCTCCACACATTTTACTCTATAAGCAGCGAAAATGATTAAAAAAAAGTAACGTTCACACTGTAACGCACACACGCTTACCTCTTGCATACTTCCTTTTTTAATTCTCTCAAAGACTTCACGTCCAAAATACCTTTAGTATTTTCAATAACGTTAAATTTTTTCAATATTCCGATTTCACTGTTGGGCAGCCGCGCCGTGTGATCCAGCAAAATATGTCCAACAGACATGAATTTATATTGTCTAAAATGTAAGTTACATATTTGTAATAAGAGGCTATAAGACCAAACTCTATAAATCACTCATTATTCCCTTCCTGATCTTTGTGATGAGACATGGACGATGACAACATTTTATAAGTCGGCGTTATAGTAGGGGAGCCCGGAGTGCTAAATTTACAGTTACTGGAGCGTCATTGAGACTTACTAGATTGTCAAGATAACGTTTAAAAAAAAAAGAAAGTCTAGGTGAAGTTTTCCATTTTAGTGGGGAGAAGAGCGGGTAATTATTTTCAAAAATGTAAAAAAATCAGTCACATATAAATATTCAAGCGCGTCAGTCATTTATGGTATATACGCGCATTGTATTTCTGATAGTCGATATATTAATCTGACAATCAATTAAAGGTTGAGGGCCGTAATGAGAGGTTAAAAAAAAAAAAAAAGTTATTCGAGCGTGTCAGATTTTCAAAGCGAATGTTAATGAACCTCTAAAAAGTGAGCCATTTCAACTTCTGACAATTTCGACGTGGCCAAAGGTCATTTATTGATTTTAAAACTTGTAAAAAAAAAGGTGACCTTGAGATACTCGAGCGCATCAGATTTTTATGCAGGGGGATGAACTTGATGTCAGAGTCTTCCCAAAAGATAATCTGACAATTATATAGAGGCATATCGTTAATCTGACGATTTAAAAGTGGAAGAATTCTGTTTGGTTCTTGTTTTTGTTACAGGATGTAATAAAAGCAGTGTATACATATATATCACTATGTAATACGATATAATAAATAATCTATACATTAACACTTACTTGTCTATTGTATCAACAGCCCCTATTATGAAAGTGCTAGGAGTAGATATCTCGAAACTCTCTCCAGAAAGTTCTGGTACATTAACACGTGCCTGCTCACTTTCTGTATCAATTTGAATTTGTCTTCCAAAATCAGATGATATTTTAAGTGCTGTAAAAAGCTTATAACACTGGGTAAACTTTAGTAAACTTTTTGAATTTTTCATATATTTCTTCGCCACAGAAAACACATCTGTCACTAACGTCACTCATTTTTACAATGAATGTTAGAAAGATTGATTATAAAAACAAAAAAATACCGACACTTACCCGTTGCTTTGGCGACAACTTTGTTAGCAAAAAAAAAACGAATTAACAGGTTCCATGTCCAATGTATCACATGTGATACAAAATTAATTTCTTGTACCATGTGTACAGCGTCCATGTATCGTATATAATACATATGACACATATATATAATATATATATACAAATAAATTAAAAGCATCTGCTAACAACAACCACGCTATGGTGATCAGTACACTTGACCTTTTGTCGACGGTTTACCTGTATCGCCCCACGGAAACCGTCAGATTATATGATTTTCGTGATTCTGACAGAATTACCTTTAAAATGAAAAAAAAATCTATCGCGCTCGAGTATTTCAAGGTGATGTTTTTTTTTTACAAACTTGTCACCCTGCTATTTCTCTAAGCCACCCTCAAACTGTCAGAATATTGAAATATACACTCGTATTCATGAATTAAATTTACCATCTCTTAATCTTACGCGCTCGAGTTTCTCGAATTATCGATTTTTTTCTCTAATCTGACGAACTCCCCACAACGCACGCCTCCATATTAAGGGCTCATATTTGGTAGGGGTACATAAAAAGGTGCAATGATTCTTCCCATAAAGGTTTCTGACACGCTTAAGTAACTGCAAAAATCCCCTCTTGGGCTCCCCTACTATTACGAGTTTTCGAGATAAAGGTTCTGCGGAAGATTTATGGTTATTTGCGCATTGGCAACAAACATGAATTTATATTCGTAAAGGCGAATACCGAAGTCGATGGGACGATTAGGTGTACGAGAAATACGACGACATTGACATAATTCAGCGGATTAAGAAACAGCGTCATCCAGCTCTGAAAGTACGCAGTACCCGCCGAGGGAAGTAGAGAAAGACCTCAACTCCGTTGGTTGAGAAGGGAAGGCATTAGCGGTGTCTACGCTAGTAAAGAAGAAGGGAGCGGAACTACAATTTCATCTCAGAAGGCTCCTGAAAACCCAATATTAAAGACCCCAAAGGGTTTTCACCTTTATGGCGAAACTGATGCTCTAAGTACATTATCAAAACCTTAGTGTCAGAGTATTTAAGAAGATCACAAAGTCAACAATTAGCTGTGGATTTGGAAAGATGCTAAGGATGATAGCTCAGCTTGTTTAGCTTTAAATATCTTTAGTACTATAATAAGAGAACAATATCTACTTCCTAAGTCAGTTTAAGGATGATCTAACTCATTTTAATTAACTGTATTGAGAGACCCCTTTGTTTTTGGAAAAGTTGAAAAGTTTTCTCAGTATATATCACAACGGACCGGCGCGCCGGCGTTCTAAGCTCCCCAAGTGAGTTGCCTTCTAGTATCAACCTCATAACCTAACCATATCTTTCCACCTCCTGACTCAAAAATTACTATAGTGTTACTAACTTCAAAATCGCCAAATTTTTCATGTACTAACTTTGGAAGCTGTTTGTTTGTCGCAGCAGCACCGCCTTGGCTTTCGCTCTGAAATTTTCACAAAAAATTAAAATTAAATTGATTTTAATAAAACTTTCGATTTCTTTACATTTTTACTAGCGTCGCTGCTTAAATAATGGCAACGGATTTGCAGGGCCCAGCACCTTTTAGTGATACATCCAGCAATATTTTTTTTTATTAGTGTTTGCTTGAACGCCGTGTTTATGATCCGGAAGCCTGGTATCATTTTAACGCTTCCAAAATTTCACATAAAATTTTTTTTAAATTTAATTTTTTTAAAGATTTCTATGCATGGTTTAGCCAAAATGTGTTCAAAAAATAAATGTTTTAATTTTATTTATGTTTTCTTTTGAAGTAAGGACAGTAAAACTATTCCGTCAATGTGAAACTCATGGCGTACAAGTATAACTACATATATGTATATGTATTCATTTGAAATGTATTTTTCGAACGATAACCCCGTAGGAATCGAAAGAAATTTAGCCAATTACTGGCACGTTAAGAAACCCCTGAAATCAATTGCAATACGTCTTATTGAATAAGTTTCTCGACGCAAAGCATAGTTCAATGAAACTAACATTCATTTACGACGAGCGTTCAATAAAATAAAGGGTAATCCATTTTGAGGTTCCCTACTTTTTTAAGAAAGCACACAGAATCTTCAAGTTTAATGGGGAATGTTTATTATCATTCGAAGGAATATTCTTTGGAATTTATTTTTTAAAGATTATCTCATAAAATATTAATATTGGCCACGGCTACATCTCAGATGGTCTATTCGTTGAGTACAATTTTTCGACTGGTAACTGACGAATGACACGCTTGATGTTTTGCTCTAAAAGCGGGATTGTCCGCGTAGACATTAGACTTTACATATCCTTACAGGAAAAAGTCTAACGGTATGATATCACACGATCTTATTGCCAATCGACCGGCCCAAAACGTGAAATTATCTGCTCACCAAAGTGGTCTCTCAATAAATCCATTGATTAATGCAAAATGTGAAAAGTGGCACCGTCTTTTCGAAACGAAATGTTCGCTGACAGAAGTATATTTCGTCGTACTTCATCCCTGCAAAAAAGAAGAAAAGAAGATGAAGACATTTTACATGGATCATCTCCAGCAGCATCACAAGAGGAAACTCAAGTACCATGACTAACTGTCTCTTCGTTTCAGCAGAAGAAAGCAAAAATTCGCGACGTACCCTCTACCCCCGAATATGTGAACTCATTTGCAAGTTTCTCATGTTCAAGTGAACGTGTCAGCAGACATAGGCAATTATATGTGACAGAGTATTGACGATCACGTAAAGAAACTTATCCTCGAAAATCCTTGGATTCCACCTGAGGATTACACTTTCACCTTTTCTAGGAGAACTTTTTGTGGTAAATACATAAGAACCTATGTCTCCCGGAAACATGTAAACTCTCATAAAGAATGTCTCGTCTTATCTAATGTAAAAAAGGCTTCTTCTGTAAATATTGGCCATGACTTAGGTGTCGTCGTGAAGGAGGTTATCGAGTTAATGTTCCTCTTGGCGTACTTGTAACTCAGCCATTGACTAACTTTAAGAAATTAGTAGGGCCAAAAATTGTTTTAGAACTTCACGCCCAAAATACCTATCATAAGAATGCAATGGCTGCGGGAAAAAGACGTTCTGAGGAACTATCACAAACGTCAATATGATGTGCATCTTCTTGATAAAAACTATGCTTCAGAAAGACTAGAAAATAGAGAAAGACTTATTCCTATCGTAAAGGCGATTATTTTCGCTTGCAGTCAAAACATTGCACTCCGTGGACACAAAGGACATTGTCAAACACGGATCCTCTGAAGAATGAAAGAAATTTTCGGGCGTTGCAGTTATCTAATTTGCCGCACAATTGTCGTTGATCGACAAAAATTAGTAACTGGAAAAATAAGCAAACAGCGGGAAGACCAACGATAGCGAACGCAGCCGTGTGCAAATTTGTATTTATAATTGGAATTTTTTGCCTATGAGCAAACTCTAACTCATTCGTTCATGATTCTGCTTGTAACGTTCCGAAATCGAAGACAAAAAGCTGAGAAACATTTTGGATCCATTTTATTCAGACGCGAAAAAAATGGAGGCAGAACTGAAAGTTGACGAAGAAAAACCAAGAATCTGCGGCCAACAAACAAAACGCGAAAATTTCTGCGTGAGGACTTGCAAAGAATACTACAGGATCTCAGGGAGTATACACTCCTCTGTTGGATACAATTTTAATTGGCGGCAAAAGCCTCCAACCTGGAAATCCCCTGCTAACCCAGTTATGCTCGAAGGTTCTTGTGTAGAATTTACCGAACGCAGTCGATTTGTGGTAGGTTGAATAATCTTTCTAGTACAGCCGTTTGAATGACTCCAAGCACTCCCGTTAAGCATCAAATCGTGGTTTTTGAAAAAGAAAGTATAGTTTTTTCAATCCATCATTAAAAATAGCCCCGAATTTTGAGCCCTCCTTTTAAGGGGCATGACGCACGCTGACAAAGAAATTACCCCGTCAGACACCAGCTTAAGGCTAAACCATCTCCCAGGAACATCAAGTGTGATTACTTAAAATTTGTCGACGCTTTCAAAACATAATAACGGCACATAATAGATAAATGTAGGTCGTGGGAAACAAGAACTATCAAATATAGGCGAAGATCTCGATTTAGCTCATTAAACCCAAAGTAACATATCGAACATAATTCTACACTCATGAAAATACTCTTCTTCGTGACCATGATAAAAAATCACCTTTAGATAGATAGATAAATTAATGAGGATTGCACCGCGACCTAGGGCTACCTAGCCCCAGCAAATTGATGAATTCCAATATACTGCTAGGTGCTATTGAGGCGATGTGATCCCTATTTAGAAACATGGATCCAAGGGCTTTGGGCCTGCGCCTACAGATTGCTGTGCAATCCATTAGCAGTTGTTCTGGAGTTTCGGGTTCCAAATCGCAGAACCGGCAATTTGCACAAGAAGCTAGGCCCATGTTGAATAAGTGCTTCTTGAGTTTGCAATGGCCGGTGTAGAAGGTGATCAGTAGCCTGATTTTATCTCTTGGGAGATTGATTATGAATTTAAACCTTTTGAGGTTGTAACCATTCATCAGCAACTTTGCGTGCCGCAAGCCTGGAAGGTGTTGCCAATGTATCTCCCTACCCACTGCTACATCATTGCGGAACTGTTCCTTTATGGTGTGGGGACCCACCGCTATGAAAGGTTCCGGTCCTACCATGCTGGTGGATGCTGCAGAGCGGGCAAGCTCATCTACCAGTTCATTACCGGCGATGCCTCTGTGACCTGGCACCCAAATAAGGTGCACCTGGTTGCATTCTGCAAGACTGTTGAGCCGGTCTATACACTCCTGCACCAATAGCGATTTTAACTCGTATGACGATATAGCTATACGTTCATTGGAGGTTTAACTCTACGCACCGACTTAAAGCAAATACCTCCGCTTGGAATATGCACGGAAGCTTACCCATAGGTATGGAGAGTTTTGTGCGTGGTCCAGCGACCCCTGCGCCAATTCCCTCCGACGTTTTCGAGCTGTCGGTGTACCACCTGATCGAGCTATCCCTGAGTAGCAGCTCGAGAGCGGAGTCGCTTCATTCGGCCTTGCTGCCGAGGGTGATCTTAAACTTCTTAGTGAAGCTCAGCTTTTTGTTAATGCCGTCCCTTGGAAGAGGAGCCAGTGGTATGTTGCCACTTAGCTCTTCCATGCGTTGGGACGAGATTATTTTACCTTTGCCAGTCCCATCTGCTGTCATTTGAAGCAGAGTGTACTTGACGACTTGACCAATTAGTAGGTGTAGCGGGGTGAGCTCCAGCAGGGCCTCAAGTGCAGCTGTTGGACAGGTGCGCATAGTTCCTGTCAAACAGACGCACTCGAGCCTTTGCAGTTTCGATAGTTTGAGTGCTATGGTCGTTTGCTCTGCTTTCGGTGCCCAAACCACCGCTCCGTAAGTGACAATTGGACGCACTATCATAGTGTACAACCATCTGATAATCCTTGGGTTGCACCCCCTGGATCTACCAGCCAGCCGGTTGCACACCATCAGTGACTTAGTAGCTTTGCTGCTTCCATCTTAACGTGGAATCCAGCGTGAGACCTAGGTATTTGACCATGTTTGCCATCTCTATCTCTCTGCCTCCTAGTGTTAAGTTTCTCAGGCCAGGCAGAGACCTGCGCCTCGTAAATGGAACGATGGTCGTCTTCAATCGGTTGATGTTTAGTCCAACACTGTTGCACCAAGCCTTGGCTAGACCTAGTCCCCTTTGTACGATATCGCAGAGAGTACCCACAAATTTGCCTCTAGCTATGATAACAATGTCATCTGCATATCCTCGACAGCGGATTCCATTGTTTGTTCGTCCACGACTAGGCTCCACAACAGGGGGGATAGCACTCCTCCCTGTGGGCAGCCCTTTGTAGTACCGAGACGGATAGTGGTGCCTCCTGATGTGGTTTCAGCTATTCTGGTGCGCAGGTCAGCCTCTATCCATCTGCGCACTGTAGTTGCCACATTCCTTTTCTCCAATGCCCTTGCCACTCTCCCGTGAGACGCATTGTCACCTTTGCTGGACACGCTATTTGACAACGTCAATTATAAATCCTAACAGTCTCTCTAATAAATTCTAACGTGCACTCAACCAGCTACGGAAAACCGTATACTTTGCATAATCAAATCGTAAAACAACAACAATAATAATAAGCCATTTTATCAGTTGGACGTACATTTCATAACTAAAAAAGCAATGGATAATCAAAATATTTTTTTTAATTTATTTGTAAGCTTTTTTTCGGAAGTTGAGGAACTGTATATGGTATATGGAGAAAAACTTATAAAATGGGTACTAGATTTTTATTTTTAATGTTTTTGCGCTATTTTTAAGGCACTTGCAATCAACTTGAAAAACTTATTTTAATTTTTTACATTTATGCGTTGAGAACAATATTTGAAGTGTGGACTATTACTAAAAGAGCAAAACTTTAAAATAAAGCCGAAACTTAATTGAAAACGGTGGATTCCACATTTTTATTTTTATTAAATGCATATGAAATGATTAATGACAAAATATGTATATGAAATTAAAATAAGGCACTTAAAAATATTTGTATGTATGTAAGTCACTTGGTCTGAGCTAAATACTAGAATGGAAATGAGATAAATTCAAATGCTGCTAGATTAAATGGAGTATAGATGCAAATTACGATTTTTGTAGCTAAACAAATTTATTTTATCATCTTATGTGCGGTTATTCGTTGCTTTAGTTTTAAATCGTTAGTCATTTTCTAAGTTGTTCTATAAATAAACCCTTCCACAACAAAAAAATATAAGCGTAGCAAGCTTTGGAGATTTGAAAGTAAGCAATTATTAAATTTTTGCCGTCTAATTACGGCCCACTCACTGCTCGAGACCTAGTATTATGCGGTCATACATAAGTATAAGTAAGCTTCTGATTATATATAGAGCTCTGAACAAACTTGGCAACAGCCATAGTTAAATCTGTGTACAAGTGTGAGGGGTTTAACGAAAGAAAAAACACTTGAGTACATAAGCTTAAGTACTTTTTATGGTGGATATTGTGATGAAATTATGGTGCTGTATATTTATCAGCATTGTGCATTACCGCTTTGTGTACAAGATGAGACTGAGATATTAAATGAGTCAATGTCAAGGCATTTTCGACTAAATATATGAAAAAATTGAGACTGATTAGCATTTCATTGTATGTGTGTATGTATGGATGTATATATGCATATATGCATATATATATATATACGAATGTATGGATGTACGTATATACATATGTTTGTATCCATGCGAAAGTACAAATGCACTTGTGACATTCAAATGTTAATGAGGCAGCCAATAATTAGGAGTGCAACGATGAAACTACTGCATACTTAATAACTAATACAAAAAAATAATAATAAATAATCAAAATTTTTTGTTTTCTAAATATACTACAGCGTTTGCAACGCTTATTGCCGCTGTTTGAGTGCATCAGTTTAATATTGCTTTTGTTGTTACGTTTCCGCTTTATAACTTCATGGTAGATTGCAACCCACCACCGTCACCACTTTGGCCGCCACATCGCTTGCCATACGCACACACTCACTTAACGGACGTTTCTCCAGCCAAGCATGCAAGAATGCCGCCACAAATGCATCACCAGCACCTGTAGAGTCCACAACTTCGTTCACACGTGGCACGTGGAAGCTTTGAAATGTAATTGCACCTGGCGTTGCATACTCATCCTCGTAGTTGGTGATTAACTGCACACATTCACGGCCATTTGTCACCACAATCACTTTGGGTGTGCTGCTTTGTTCCAACAAATACTTGGCGGCATCATCGATCGTTTCGTAACCCATATGCTGTGCAAATGTTAAATGTTCCTTGCGATTGCCGAATATGAAGAATGCTGTACGCGCAAGCTCGCGCAATTGTCGGAAGTTTTCTTTTATGATATATTCGGCATTTAAATTGATTGCCAAACGACGACGTTCTCTTATGTAGCTCCGTACAATGAAATCACAGACATCTTGGCGTTGTGGCACAAAGAAACCTTCGATATAGAGTATTTGTTTACGTTCGATGGGACGAAGAAAGGCCTGTGTTTCGTCATGTTCAGCTTTTCGCAAATGGTCGACGGACAGCTTGGCCGATGCGCCGATATTGGCATACAGCGCTTTTGTTTTGGTATCTTTGTTGATGATGCAGACGCACTGACCGGTCGGTACGTCAGTCACTGTGGCGAGTCTGTGCAATGTAAAGAGGAAAATAATTTTTTCAAGTATTTGTATTTAAATTTTCAAGTAGATTGAATAAGTTGTGTATATATTTATGTTTTGTGTAACAAATTTAAATTAAAGTTGCTAATGATAGTATAAAGAATCCCATTATTTGCAATATCACACGCTCACAGTAATTGCAAAGATAAATATTTACATACTTACATACTTATGTGGTATTGACATTCACGGCTTTGATGGGAATTTGCGCAACTTGCATGCTGACTAGTATTCACCGAGAAACTTACTTTACAGCAACTCAAGTGAACATGCAATTTTTAAGATAAAAGGTAGTGTACTGACCGCATTGCACATGCAACGATTTTAAATGAATTACGACAAACAAGAAAAAAAGTTAACTTCGATTGCTCTGAACCTAGAATAACTTTCAAAAATAAAAACCTTTTCATAAAACAACTTGATTTTGATGGATCATTTTTTATGGCAACTATATGCTGATCCAATTTGAAAAATTTATTCAAAAATTGTAGCATTGCCTTGGAATATAATATGTAAAAATTCAGATGAAATTTATGGTCCAACCCCGTAATAACTCGTTTCTTATATTTGATAATATCGTTGACGAAGCCTTAGCTCACAAATAAACAACTAGTCAAATGGCAATAAATTTTTCTAATTCTTGGAAATTAATAAAAGCTTTCACAGCCAGCTGATTACAATAATGCTCCATTTAAATAACAAATTAATTTCATAATCCATTGTGTGGGGAATTCCTCTGTGAACTTTACAGGAACAATGAAGTCAATTTTAAAAATAGAATTATTTCTACTTTATAATATAATTTACAATTATAAAAATCGCTGCCGAATTCTCGAAGAATAAAAATTAAGTATCATATGCCATTATGTTTGTTATCATGACTTGTTTATATAAGCAGTAAATGTGCTGAGAAAGAGATAAAAGAAATTTTGACATTGTTCAGCCACAGCATTCATTGCTATAACGGAGATAAAGATAAGATCAACAAAGGTGCATGCAAAAATAAGAATAAAGGTGTAAATAAACAAATTGTGAATTTTTTTATGAACAGATATTAAAAGATACAGTCACAGTACACTACTTCATAAATATGTACAACAAAACATCAAATAAAAAATGAAAAAAGGAAAATGCAAGGAATTAAAAGCATGAGTCAATGACACGTTTTATTTGATAGTTTGCAATTGAAACCGCGACCAATGCACGGCTCATATGTTGGCAAAGAATAAAAAACAATGACCCTTACAAACGTGCAGCGGCTGAAAGGGTTCAAATTAGTAAGCGCTCATGTGTACTAAATAAACATACACATGTATGTATATATTTAAGCTCCCCATACATTCATTGGAATTTGTATGCTAATGAACTTTTAGCCAGAGCTCGAAAACCAAACTTATTTAACATTAAAGAGCGGAAATGAAAGATAAATTGTGGACCCTTCTGAAATGCATTTTTACCAATTTAGCGAGGCGTGACTTGAATTACAGCAGAACGTGCAGCTAAGCGTGACCATTCAAATGCGCGCTCCACATATAAGTGTGATATGCTATGCGTGCGCCTTAAGTAAACGCAACTAGAATTTTCAAAACTCATTAAAATATTGTTACTTTTTTTGGTATGAAAAATAAACAATTCAAATAATATATGCACAAAAACATTATTTCACAGCTCCTTATTTAAGAATACACTTTACTATAACTCTAGCCAAAATTACTCTTAGTCATGCAAAATTATTAAACCCACACTGGTAATTCCCACGGACTCACCTCGCTTCGATTTCGCGTTCCTGTAGTATCTCTTTTAACTTCTCTGCTGCCTTATCTTCACCCACAGCGCCAAAGAAAAGTGCATCGGTACCGAGTTGTTTGAGTATACGCACTGTATTCAAAGCAGAGCCACCGGGATTTACTTCAAATTGCACACTACAAGCAATATATACACATACATATATTAGCATTATAAGCAAAAGTGAATATATACAGCAATGCACGCTGTATTGACATTTAAAATGTCAATATGACCATCTGATTGACCAGCTGATGTTTTGGCTATCTAATCACTTACCGCTCGGCTGCCTCAGCTGCTAACTTTCCTAAAGTATCTGCATCAAGTTCGCCTTTCGATTCTGCCGGTATTTGAAATTGTTTTAATAGATCTGTTTCGCTTTTCGGAAGCTGCGCGGTATGGTCCAGCAGCACGTTACCAAAAGCAACTACTTTGCGTGGCCTACGCGTGCGAAGGAGGTTGGAAAAAATAATATATGTATATGAAATAATAGCTTGGTTATTTATTAGTTACGAAACACTAAGTATTTGAATTATTTTAAATTGTGATATTTACGTATTATTGTAACTGCCTTCTCCATAAACATAGTCAACAACTTTTCCGTAGATCTCTTGTAGGTATTCCATAGTACGATTAAAGAAAAGCATTTGACTAACAATAAAAATTGGTAAAAATTCTATTTCACTGTTAAATCAATAAATTCAACTTCACTTGACTTTTGCCGAAAATGAAGGTTATTCACCAATGCACCAATAAACGCGTCAACGGTAGGCTTTTGACTGAATGTGTAGGTACCTCTATACTGAAGGTTGACTCTGTGCGCGCCGCCGCAAAGCTCTGCTGACTACATTAATGGGAAACTAGCGCTTGTATTATTCTCGTTTGCTTTTCTACCATTTCGGCTTTTTTGTGACCTACTCCGTAACTTGCTCTGGCCATAATTTATTGAAGTGGGAAACTAGTGCTCTCACTGATATTACACACACCTTTTTTTATAATAATAAAATATGCCATTATTTCTATGTGTGTTTCAACTGCTTTTATTTTTTTTTCAGACTTGTCTGAAAACAGTGTTGTTAACTCAATTAATTCCTCGAGGGTGAAACGTTGGGGTAAAAGTTTGTTTTATTTTCATTTTATAAAATACATATGCTAATGTATGGTATTTATATGTGTTATAAAATTTGTTCTTTGGTCCGTCAAGGGAAATTTTATGAAAAAAAACGGATTTATAAATATTACTCTTTTGCCAATAGCCCTTCAGTTCGTTTTGTAAACATTTGCTTACACCACTTTTATTATCACAGCTGTTCCGCGACTGTTGCTTTTATTTACATGGCCCTTAAAACTTTTTAAACGTTAATTGAATGTTGATTACAGAATACAAAACCGAATTTTTATATCACAATCAGCTGCGCGTTTATTACTTAGTTTGCACATTTGTAGTAATATTTTCCAGAAAGTTAAAATTGGACTATTTTATATAAAACAATAGTGTAGTAAATAATGGCAAAATAGTGTTAGAACATTATTGCTGGAACATTTTCAATTGTAGATAAATAAAAAGTTATACATTGAAGTATATTCATATGTTTGGAACACTCGCTTCATTGCGATAACAATTTATTCAAAAATACTGAATTTTAATCTGAGTATATGCATTCAAACATATTCATTGGTTTCAGTATTAAAAATTCATTATTTCTATAAAAAAGTACAAACTAAGTAATATTTCTGAACTAAATTCAAGAACATACAGGTACGTAATTTATAATATAACTAAGTAGGTAACAAAAACATACAAACGAGATATACTATCGCGTATGGCACAAAAGTGCGTTAACGAATGTGTTAAAATGCTAACTTAATTTATTTTAACAGTTTCGATAAAGTCCACGCAAACGGAAGACTTCCGTATACATATCCGCTTGAAAACGATCCTTAACTTCTATTGGTAGGTCGCGTATTAAATTTGCAATATTTTTCACAAATAATTCATCACCTAGATCTTCCGTCACCGCACCAATCTGTTTATTGCATTTGGTTGAGTAACGTTTATTTTCGTTTGTATTTGAATTATGAAAATCAGTATCCATTATACGTTCAATTTTCAACGGCGCTAAATATAATCCTGGCGACTTGTTGCTTTCAAGCGAACGCTTGGTGCATTTTGATAAATTGGAATTGGACGAATTTGATTCATCATCTGCTATTGCATTCATATTTATAAACATTTCATTTATTATGGGCTCTTCCAAGCTGGAACTTAAATCCTTCTCTCTATGTGATCTAAAAAATGTGTGCGAATTAACGTAATATACATATATTTAAAATTAATTACTTAATTTACCGACGTGGTATTATTGATTCTTTCAGAAAAATCATTTCTTTGTAGTATTCCCATTCATTTTCGTCAGTCTCCCCATTGCCTATCAGCATAAACCCATCGGCTCTTTTCATTTGCTTGCAGAATCTTTCCCGCAACAGCTTCCAGCGCGCTTTGCATTCACTAACTACAATTAGAATAAAAATTAAGAACATAATTTGGCCTTCGTATAATATTGATATGTCACCTGTTCGATCCGATTGGTTAGCCACATCTTGCCAAGCGTCGTTGCGTTTATTCCTATTGTAATAGTTTTTATGATTTTTTTCATATAATATTGGTTTCTCGCGCACTGATTTTATAAGTTTAAAATAAAATTCGGATTCAATTTTTTGTCCCATTTTTAAACGGTGCACTTAAGAATTTGCTTACGCAAAATGTCAAAAGTATTTTTAACGTTTTACTTCAACGATTGCTTCAAATTAAGCAATCAGCTGATGTGCAAGTGAAAAGTCGATAAGCGATATGTTGATTGAAATTGTTTAACAATTAGGCCGCTTACAATTTTTGGGTACATGGAGAAGTTTGTTAATTTAAATTGTATGTTATAAGAAATTGGTAGTAATGAAAATTTTGTAAACAAATGTGCAATTTAAATGTAATAAATATGAAATATATATATCTTATCAAGCTGTTTAAATGCAATTTCTACCTCTGTAGACATGGTATGTTTACTTTCATGGTTGGATACAGTTTGGAAGCCACTGACGTTTTGCAAGCTTTCCATAAAATGTTTAAAAGTTAAAGTAACAGTGGTTTTGCAAATAAACAAATAATAAAATTTAAAAAATCAAAATTTAATTACATTACTTAATTACACTACTCAAACAATCTGAAGGCAAAATTTACGACTGATGTGCTAAGAGTACTTCGGGCTATTTGGAGTGTGCTAATTACGAATTCGAGTTGTCATTTTATTAAATGGTGGTGATTTGACCGCTACGTCCCTTGACTGCAGTACAAAGAATCCTGAGTGCTAAGAAATTTGTACTATCATTTTTTTTTTTATTTTTTTTATTTTTTTTTTTACAAAAAATGATTAAACGCATGCATTTATTAAGAAGTCTTCTCTCAAACAATATCAGCTCATATTCGTTAAAATCATTATTATCAGAAGCTTTTCTTTAACTGCTCCTACTGATTTACTTAATTTTGAACATTGAACTGCAAGCTGACAACATACACAGACACGCACAAACACGGCTGCACATTTCACCATACATGCAATCTACAAAAGTTTGCAGGCAAGACTAACTGGGGATTCCCAGTTCTTTTGCCAGCGACAAATTGCAAAAAGAAACTTACAATGGGATGGACCAAAAGAAAAATTACAAATAAGAAAAAAATAAACTGCATGATAACTTATTCCCTCATTACTTGCATACTTAGGTATGTATGCGTGTACATACATACATATGTATGTACATATGTATATACTGTACCTACTACGAACTGATGCGCCGTGCGAAATTTCTCTCTGTGCGGCCTCTTGCATTTTTCTTGTTTGCTGCTCTTTTGAGTTGGGGGATTTCTGCGTAAATACCCACGCTAAATGAATACGTTTGTTACATACATACATGCATACATATGTATGTACATAAAGCAAAAATTTTTAAAGGCGTGAATTTTCTAATTTAGGTAAATTACATTACTTTCACAAGTATTTTTCTGTAATAAGCTGTGTGATTTACCAGGTGTAATAAATGATACTTGCTGTAACAAATCTTTTCTGCAAATATTATAAATGCTTTTTACATACATACATACATATGTGTGTAAGTATGTAGTTTTCATTCTGAGAATGGTATTACCCAATTTTTCTTTATCAACTGTATGTATATACATACATACATATGTATGTATGTATATATTATATATATGTATGTATATATATGTATGTATATATATGTATGTACATATGTATGTAGCTGCGATTGGTTAGTTTGAGATATTTGAGAAATTCTTTGAAATAATGTTAAAGAATTCAAATAATTTTTTGGAACAAGAATTTTAGTGCTTTTTATTTAATAAACAATGTGGTATCTTAATTTAAGGTTTTATCGTATATTTTTTTTAAAACTTCATTTGTTTCAAATGCGTTATCAGTGAACTTGGGTTAAAATGTGCACAAAAAGTAAATTCCTCTTAATTAAAAATTCACGGAAAAGTTTATATTTGAATATATGTATGTATGTACATACATACATATGTATGTAAGTAAGTTTTTTAAAATATTAAACTGCTCAAACCCCAGTATTTGTGGGAAAAATCTGAAAAACTTTAACACCATCCTGCTGGTTTTAAGAGAAAAAGTGTTATTTGTGATTTTTTTATATATGTATATCTGTATTTATACCCTGAACAGGGTATATTAAGTTTGTCACGATGTTTGTAACACCCAGAAAGAAGCGTCGGAGACCCTATAAAGTATATATATAAATGATCAGTATGTTGAGCTGAGTCGATTTAACCATATCCGTCTGTCTGTCTGTCCGTCCGTCTGCCTGTCTGTCTGTATATATACGAACTAGTCCCTCAGTTTTTAAGATATCCTTTTGAAATTTTTCAAACGTCATTTTCTCTTCAAGAAGCTGCTCATTTGTCGGAACGGAAGATATCGGACCACTATAACATATAGCTGCCATATAAACTGAACGATCGGAATCAAGTTCTTGTATGGAAAACTTTCACATTTGACAATGTATCTTCACCAAATTTGGTATAGATTATTTTCTAAGTAACAATGTAATCTCCGAAGAAATTGGTCAGATCGGTTAACTATAGCATATAGCTTCCATACAAACTGAACACATAGTTACATGGGGCCTTGAGCCTGCTTCTGGTGTTCTATGCCCATGTAGGACAAGTGCAACCAAAAAGGCGAAATTTTCTCAGCGGAATTTGATCATTGCCTTAAACTTTACGAGGTTGTACCCTCCCAAAAGCAGCAAGAGCATAGCGCAGCGGAGCATCCGTGCGGAGCAGCTCCGTAAAAGTATGGAACCCCACTGCAATGCAGGGTTCTGGTCCCACCATCCTGTACGTTGCCGCAGAGCGGGCTCATTGCCACTTACCCCTTTATGCACCGGCATCAGGATTAGGTGTACGCGGTTGCACACTGATAGGTGGTACAGCCTTCCTATACACTTCTCCATTAAAAGCGATTTAACCTCATACGCTGAGATCGATTTTAGTGTCGCTTGACTGTCGATAAGTATGGCGATAAGTATGGCTGACTTATAGCAAAGACTTATGCTTGAAGATTGGCGGTTTCTAAAAAAGAGACGTTTTTGTAAAAAACCACGCAGTGGTTAGACAATCGAAATTACAAATTTTATTCCTTCGATCATTACCTGACAAATACATCGAAGAAAGTCGTCTGAATATTTCAAGTTCGATGTTTCAATCGTTACGGAGAACGATCCCCAGCCCGAACGGGGGTCTCAATCACTCTTAAAATAGATTCCCCTGTGCATATAGTATTTCCTTTGACTCCGGTAATTTTCGATAATCCAGTATTGTCAAAAAATGGGTAATTAACTCAGGCGAGCCGCTTGCTTTAAGACAGACGTCCGCTGTAGAATTGTGTTATGCGGGTTGTTTTAGCTTCGGTACCCATCTTCGAGCTTACCGCCCTGCCAGTAGCTTAGCTACATCCGACATCGCTCTCAGAATCATTGCACTTACTGAGCCTCCTCATCGCGACAAGATAAAAATCCTCGAGGTAGATACTAACCGATAATTCTCCTAATGAACCGTTAGCTGAATTAATCTTACAACAATGTTGCGTTTAAATTAAAAATTACAAAATAGCTGTATTCTCTACAAAACGTGAGTCTGTAGTGATATATGTATGTACATACATCTCTCTATATATATTTGGTAAGCGCTCACACCGATGTGTTTAACATAAAAAAATTGCTTACGTGCAAAAATTTGACGCGGCGCAAGGCAAAAATTATTAATGCAAACATTTGCATACAGTCTAATTTTTTCATTAGCATTACACAAATTCGTTCATTGCGTATAATTTCGGACAAAACTTTGTACGAATGTACGTACATATAAAATATTAACTCGTCTCAGCCCCTCCGCAGCCTGAGTTTGCATACCTTATATTTTATTGCAGTACATGCGTGATACCGTTCAGTACACTCGTACCCACTACTTACACACACTACTCACTTTCGTAGTCTTCTCCTTCAATACTTTATTTCACCTTTTTTGTATAAATGGTGGTCCATACGATGAATATTAATATTTGGCTGATACTTACTTACATAAGTATATCGACAGTGATTTCGACTTCGACACTCGAACTTTTTATAAAACGCCTTTATTAGTATATTTTTTAAATTTTTAACCCAAACTCATCTTTTTGACGAAACACTTTTTCATCTCGACGACTATTTAATAAGCAAAATGAAAGTACCTGGAGTTCGAAAAATACATACAAAGGTGACCTTTCAGAAGCCATAGCGACGTCCAAAAGTGACAGCCTGGACGGAAAATATTTTTACGGATCACCACAGACCCGGCACGAATCTTTTTTAAAACTTAATTCACGACGTAGTTGTTGGTGCAATGACGGAACCGTTCGGGTTACGTAGACCCGACTGCTGTAGGAACATACAAGCGTGCACTTTGAAGACGCTTGGTTTCAGCCGATCGACGGGTACTAGTATAAACTCCAACCTCCAAAGCACTTTCGTTATTTTAACAGCAAAGATTTGTAATGACGATTTTGACATCTTAATTACTGCAGAACTGTGAAGAACTGGCGTTATAAATGGTTTATTCCTAAACAACTGTTTTAAGAGAAAAAATTATATGTTGTTCAATAGCAGTCGAAAACTTTTACCATGGACGTCGAGAAAATATTAACTTATTACTTACCAATCCAAACAATATTATATATAATATCCTCGAAATAACATCTTCGGCAGGATAAAATCCGGGTCAATTCCGGTATCGTAGAACCGGCTGTTTTGGGAATTGCCCAAACATTACCCATAGCACAACAAGAGCTCCAGTTGCAGCGTAAAACCAGCGTGAACTTTGCGCAACCTCATTCTGGATATTGTAACAGGTTAAATTCCGACTTATCGAGAATAGACCCTGACATACATATGTATCTATGTACTGCATGCAACGAGTACCCGCATGGAACTAACCACCACTTTGCATGCCCAATGAAAGCAACTCACCTAACACCTCACTCTCTATAGTCCGCACCCGTCGAAAAAGCTAGTTTCCTGCGCTTATCGTTAAGTGATTTCGACGACAGTTTATTTATTACTTTCACTCAAACAGCGTCGAGATAATCGCTACAACAACAACAAACCGCCTAGAAATCCTATAGAAAGTCTCTCTCATTCGAAAAAATCCAAATCGGTTATACGAACCACCCTGTAAAATTCATAAAACTGCAGAAGAATACTTGCAACTGCTTCAATCCACAATCCTCTTGAGTACAAGTAGATCGGCATGTCTGAGCATGATTTCCATTTGTTAAACGTTTAGTGTTAATTTTAATTTGACTACCAATTAAATAGTGTCAGACCTCATGGTTGCTACATAATCCAATGATAACTGATCGAAGAAAGAAGCTATTCAGCAGCATAATGCACTAATTAACATTTAATTTGATCCTTCTTTCTTTTGGCCACGGCTGCGAATTGCTAACGCGAATATTTGCCTCAGCATTGTTCCCACCTCCTGATTTTTCCATAATGCGCATTACTTCCAGCGTTCATTCATTTCTTAATGGCGCTAGCACGGTCGATCTGGTGAAACGTTTTTATTTGTTGTTGTAATTTTATGTTAACCGCTTAAGTAGCGTACTTTTAATCGATGGATCGGTTAATTTCAGTTCAAATAAAGGGAAGCTCTGGAATGTGTGAATCAGTTGAGCTACTTTTAACTTAAAAAGTGTCTATTAAAAACGCCTTTATTAGCACTTTTGATTAGCTTAAATAGTGCGTCAAAGGCGCTGCTTGATAGCCGATTGGAAGTGGAGAAAAATGCAATAAAGTGATAATGCTTTGGTCAGCATTATGCTAAAAAAACTTAAAAGAAGTAGTAATGTTGAAATCTTTGAATATTGAAAGAGATTTACCATTCCAAGCGAGTAGATATACACTTGTATGTAAGTATGTATGTACGCACTTGATCACAGATAAAAGTGAACTTAGTACCACTTGCACTTAGCAGATTGTCTTCAGAATGTGAGAACAGAAGTCATCTTCACCTCCAATGGCTTCATAAACCCCTATAGGGGTTTCGTCCAGTTCATGTTATCGAATAAGTTCCCTCTTTCGAGATGTTTTAATTTTTTTTACCAAAAATTCCATTAAACGCTTCCTTCTTTTTTAACTCTACGCAAAGTTCCCTTTGCAGCTCTTATTTTTACAGACATGAGCATGACTTTTTCACAGCAAATCTGCTCTTTGCATCGAGCGGTAATATCACACCGTATTTTTTATTTAAAATACATATTTATTTATTCCCTTTATATTGATCTACCATGGGGGTAAATCCCTAATTTTCAATCGAGAAAAAATTGAGATTTTTTAAATATAAGTAAGTAGCCGTTATGATTACTGAAGTATCTTCTTTCTGATGGTGTTAAAAATATGTATATACATCATAGAAAATGCAAAAAAAGACCCCCTATAATCTAACAATGGACATATCGAAATGAAACATAACAAGTAAAACCTTTGACATGAGGCAATTCTCCTCTAATAATGATTGAGGTCAGTCAAATCTCCAGATACCGTATATGAGAACCTTTGGCCTGGGATTGACTTTATGCGCAAAATATTAGTAAATTTAGGAGATATATGAACCCTTGTGGTAAAAATTGATAAATCACTTAATTACTTGAAATCCCCAAGTACCTTATAACGGGTGTTCCAAGCACGGGTGTTTTAATAGTCTTTTTTTGACAATCACGCGTGACTCGGGTCAAGGTGTCATTTATGTTTAAAGTCTTACGTCTGAACAAAGTTTACAAATCGTTCAACTTTATTAAGAAAATTCCACGTTCTGAAGAGATTCAAGAGCTTCCATTTAATGCACAAAAACCACGATTTGGTGTGATTTGTGGGCCGGTGGAATCATCGGTCCATATTTCTTCAAAAATGAAGCCGGTGAGAACGTAACCGTCAATGGCGACCGTTATCGCACCATGATAACCGACTATTTGATACCCCAAATTGAAGCTCGTGATCTCGGTGACAATTGGTTTCAACTAAGCAATGGATTTATTGAGAACACTTCGGTGAATAGATAATTTTGGGCCTTGGAGCAAAACATATACATATTTCCTTTAAAAAAGGTGGGAACCTCGAACGGGTCACCCTTTATATCGATCAAAATATGAGGTATGTTAATGAAATAAATCAAATCCGTTTTCTTGAAAATATACATACATATGTATGTAATATATTTTATTGCCCAAAATTAAGTAAAATATTAGGTTGTCAAAAAAGTCTTGCGGTATTTTCGCTAGTTGGCGCTGAAAGCGCGTAGTTCTAGTTTTATTCGTCGCATCGTCGGTCATGCTATACCTTTTTGGAAAGCTCATTCCACGCGCTAACACGTGTTTGATTGATTGTCGTTTCTTTTAAGTCGTTCGTGAGTTATAGCGTCGCAAACATGGAGCAAAATAAAGAGAGAATACGGCATATTTTACAGTACTACTACGATAAAGGCAAAAATACATCTCAAGCCGCCAATAAAATTTGTGCAGTTTATGGACTCGATACAGTTTTTATTTCCACCGCACAACGATGGTTTCAACGTTTTCGTTCTGGTGTAGAGGTGGTCGAAGATGCGCCACGCTCCGGAAGACCTGTTGTCGAAAATTGCGATAAAATCGCTGAATTGGTCGAAAGAGACCGGCATAGTAGCAGCCGCAGCATCGGTCAAGAGCTAGGCATGAGTCATCAAAAATTCATTTCGATTTCAATAAAAAAAAAATTCAATAAAAATACCGCAAGACTTTGAACTCACTAAAATGATCGTGAATTCTACTAGTTGATTTATACGTGATAGTTTCAGATATCAATTAAAATATAGTAAGGATGATTGTTGAGGAAGATATATGTATGTAGTATGTGAAAATATTTTATATATGTATGTATGTTTCTATACAAATTTAGCCCTTGTTTACCTCTTTACTATTGCAACGCATTTCGAAATTAACTACGCAAAAAACAGAAAAACAAAACCTTGAAACTCTTCATGCAAGACGGCAATGCCTCAAATAAATTTAGGCTTACTCGACTAGTCTCTTACAAATATGTATATAAAACAAAGAACGCGTATTTGCAACGTGACCCCCAATTTACTACCCCCTCACCTACATCCGATCTACATACATATATACATACTACATACATACATAGTAAATCAACTGTAAAGTTTCATCCTCTTCCCATGTGACTAGAGACATTTATCGAGCCCGTGAGCCGAGTAGTTCATCAAACTGCCAATTAACAAATAAGGAAGGGCTAAGTTCGGGTGTAACCAAACTGTTTATAGTCCCCGAATTCGGTTATTTTTTCTTCAGATATCTTCTTTGGCGCTTAATTAATATAGTGGAATGTGAAAGAACCAGATGGAATTTAAAATTGTGTTGGAAAGTAGATGTGATTATAGTACAATTTGACTGAGTTTCGTATGAAATTGGTCTCATATTTTCTGAAATATTGAGTTCCATCTTAAAACGGTTGGTGACACACCCATTTACCACACCCAGAGTCTTATGAAACTCACCTTTGCCACTTCAGTCGTAATTTGATGCTTATGGCGTTTTTACTTAATGAGTTATTGAACTTTTATTAGTTTTCACGATAAGCGTTATGTAGAGAATGGGCGTGGTAACTGTCCGGTTTCAGCCAGGATAAAGAGTTGCTTGAAAGACTTCTTCTTAGCAAGTTTGATCGATTTAGCTTTAGTAGTTTATTAGATATAAATATACTTTAAAACTTTTAGTGGGCGAGGCAATGATCCGATTCACCCTATCTACAATACCAACCGCCCTTGGTTGTCAAGGAAAACATGTACCAAGTTCAATCAGGATGTTTCAATTTTTACTCAAGCCAAGGTTCAACAGATAGACGGACGAACAGACAGTTACTCGGGATTCAACTTGTCGCGACATCCTAAGCGTTTACATGTTGGTTCGTTCACTAAGTAATTATTTGTTGTGTAACGGGAACGGTCGCGGTAACGCTAAAGCGGTTAAGGGCGAAGTTGGCTGCAAAATAATTCAATGCATCAGCTGTTCCCATCAAACGAAATTTCTTAGTGAACGATCCAATATCTATGACTCTATGTCTATCTCGAAAAGCTTTGGGTGATACAAACTTGTTATACTCTGTAGCAACATGTTGCGAGAGTATAAACATATTTTGAATTAAATTGGCGCGCAAATTTGTGTCCCTGAATTAACTGCATACTATTTACATTAACAACTCATATTTACTATATTGTTTATGCCATTCCCGGCGGGGTAAATGCACTCGCCGTCAACCACAAACTCACCCACATAGCCACCACTTGAGCATTAACCATTGCGCAGGAAGACAAAACTCGTCGTGGGCAAAAATTCATTCACTTAGGTCAGTTTAGCACGTAGGCCACGCGGTATAACTGCCGATGTCTGGCTCTGAGCGTATGCCGGGAAAGCCACAAAATGCGAACTTGCACTTTCCAGCGAGGTGTTTACTACGAATTTTGTATACAGACAAATAGCGATGCAACGTGAGAACTTTTGCTCGTAATATTTCGACTTTTTTTAAATTTTCGGTATGACTGAATTGGCCAATGAACTGTTTTCGGTATGATTTTCGCCCCTTTGCCGCACTTCGTAACTGTGTAGTAATTAAGTTTACTGATGTTCATAATTATGTTTTAATGTTGTTTACAATTTAGGTGCGTGTTTATTGAACTGGACCTTATGGGTAATGGATATGTGGTATATGAGTATATATACTTACGTACATACATATATATGTAAGTATGTATGATGATTGTTCTATACATGGACGTACATGGAAGTATATCTATATGGTGTCAATTACAGGATATGTACATACATATGTATGTGTATATATGTATATATGTATGTAGATATGATGTGTGAAAAGTGTCATTATTCGCTAAAAGAAGTGATTGACTTATGAGAAGTTGAAGAGCTACTGTATGTATGTTATTAGTATTTATTATAGTATATTGTTTATGATAATTTAAATATGTGTATATAATATACATGCAAAAATTTACTTACATAGACTTATGTATGTGTATATATGTACCCCCGAATATGTCTTTCGGAGCAATATTTACAGTTGTTTATGACTTTAGCTTCATCTTCTGTAACTCTTAAGGTTTAAAGACCTTAACTGAAGTTTTGAAGCGTGTTGAAAGTAATTTTGAATTTACTTTTAGTAATTTCATAAAAAAAATGTTTCCTATTTATTTTTTACCCTTCTTTCAATAGTAAGGTTAAGGTAACTAACATTCTAGCATCTTTTTGGCAAATGGAAAAATTAGAAAGCCGGAGAGGTGAATTCGAAATGAAGATATACTTATCTTCTTTTTAGATCACTCGAATAAATATTATACATTTATGAAGATCAGTTTTCGAAACCGAATTGTTTTTGTAATAGGTGACAATGAAGTTTACAACAGCGCGCCAAACGTTCTTCCTATTCGTTGTTTGGCGCCAATTGGAAATTCCAAGGGGAGCCAGGTCCTTCTCCAGCTGGTCTTTCCAACGGAGTGGAGGTCTTCCTCTTCTTCTGCTTCCCCCGGAGGGGGAAAACTTTCAGAGCTGGAGTGTTTTCGTCCATTCGGTCGACATGACCTAGCCAGCGTAGCCGCTGTCTTTTAATTCACTGAACTATGTTAATGTCGTCGTATATCTCATACAGCTCACCATTCTATCGAGTGTGGTATTCGCTATTGCCAATGCACAAAAGATCAAAAATCTTCCAACAGATGATATCATTGTGCATACCTCTGCACCACGTAACAGGACAGGGATGATGAGTGACTTACAAAATTTGGTATTTGTTCGTCGTGAGAGGACTTTACTTCTCAATCGCCTACTCAGTTCGAAGTAGCACCTGTTGACAAGAATATTCTGCGTTGGATTTCGAGGTTGACGATGTTGTTGGTGTTGATGCCGATTCCAAGATAGACGAAATTATCTACGTCTTCAAAGTTATGACAGTCAACAGTAAGGTGCGAGCGAATGCGATGACTTTTTGTTTGGTGACAGGAGGTAATTCGTCTTGCCCTCGTTCAATACCAGATCCATTTCTCCAACCTTGCGAAAATAGAACTGTCGACTATTTACACATCCGTATTCTTCTTCTTCTTAATTGGCGTAGACACCGCTTACGCCATTATAGCCTAGTTAACAACAGCGCGCCAGTCGTTTCTTCTTTTCGCTACGTGGCGCCAATTGGATATTCCAAGCGTAGCCAGGTCCTTCTCCACTTGGTCCTTCCAACGGAGTGGAGGTATTCCTCTTCCTCTGCTTCCCCCGGCGGGTACAGCGTCGAATACTTTCAGAGCTGGAGTGTTTCCGCCCATTCGGAATTGTTGGTGGTGTTTACGCTGGTTCCAAGATAGACGAAATTATCTACGACTTCAAAGTTATGACTGTCAACAGTGACGTGAGTGCCAAGTCGCGAGTGCGACGACTGTTTGTTTGATGACAGGAGATATTTCGTCTTGCCCTCGTTCACTGCCAGACCCATTTGTTTTGCTTCCTTGTCCAGTCTGGAGAAAGCAGAACTAACGGCGCGGGTGTTGAGGCCGATGATATCAATATCATCGGCATACGCCAGCAGCTGTACACTCTTATAAAAGATGGTACCTTCTCTATTAAGCTCTGCAGCTCGAACTATTTTCTCCAGAAGCAGGTTGAAAAAGTCACACGATAGGAATTCGCCTTGTCTGAAACCTCGTTTAGTATCGAACGGCTCGGAGAGGTCCTTCCCGATTCTGACGGAGCTTTTGGTGTTGCTCAACGTCAGCTTACACAGCCGTATCAGTTTTGCGGGGATACCAAATTCAGACATCGCGGCATAAAGGCAGTTCCTTTTCGTGCTGTCGAAAGCAGCTTTGAAATCGACGAAGAGGTGGTGTGTGTCGATTCTTCTTTCACGGGTCTTTTCCAAGATTTGGCGCATGATGAATATCTGGTCGGTTGTTGATTTTCCAGGTCTGAAGCCACACTGATAAGGTCCAATCAGTTTGTTGACGGTGGGCTTTAATCTTTCACACAATACGCTCGATAGAACCTTATATGCGATGTTGAGAAGGCTAATCCCACGGTAGTTGGCGCAGATTGTGGGGTCTCCTTTTTTATGGATTGGGCATAGCACACTTAAATTCCAATCGTTGGGCATGCTTTCGTCCGACCATATTTTACAAAGAAGCTGATGCATGCTCCTTATCAGTTCTTCGCCGCCGTGTTTGAATAGCTCGGCCGGTAATCCGTCGGCCCCTGCCGCTTTGCTGTTCTTCAGGCGGGCAATTGCTATTCGAACTTCTTCATGGTCGGGTAATGGAACGTCCGCTCCATCGTCATCGATTGGGGAATCGGGTTCTCCTTCTCCTGGTGTTGTGCGTTCACTGCCATTCAGCAGGCTAGAGAAGTGTTCCCTCCATAATTTAAGTATGCTCTGGGCATCAGTGACTAGATCACCTTTGGGGGTTCTACAAGAGTATGCTCCGGTCTTGAAACCTTCTGTAAGCCGCCGCATTTTTTCGTAGAATTTTCGAGCATTACCCCTGTCGGCCAGCTTATCAAGCTCTTCGTACTCACGCATTTCGGCCTCTTTCTTCTTCTGTCTACAAATGCGTCTCGCTTCCCTCTTCAACTCTCGGTATCTATCCCATCCCGCACGTGTAGTGGTCGATCGTAACGTTGCGAGGTACGCAGCCTGTTTTCTCTCTGCTGCGACACGGCACTCCTCGTCGTACCAGCTGTTCTTTTGCACTTTCCGAAAACCAATGGTTTCGGTTGCAGCTGTACGTAAGGAGTTTGAAATGCCGTCCCACAGTTCCCTTATACCGAGTTGTTGACGAGTGCTCTCAGAGAGCAGGAGTGCAAGCCGAGTAGAAAATCGTTCGGCTGTCTGTTGTGATTGCAGCTTCTCGACGTCGAACCTTCCTTGTGTTTGGTGGCGCGCGTTTTTTGCTGCACAGAGGCGGGTGCGAATCTTAGCTGCAACAAGATAGTGGTCCGAGTCGATGTTAGGACCTCGGAGCACACGCACATCTAAAACACTGGAGACGCGTCTTCCGTCTATCACAACATGATCGATCTGGTTGGTAGTTTTTCGATCCGGAGACAGCCAGGTAGCTTGATGGATCTTCTTATGCTGGAATCTAGTACTACAGATAACCATATTTCGGGCCCCGGCGAAGTCAATCAGCCTCAACCCATTTGGGGATGTTTCGTCGTGGAGGCTGAATTTACCGACCGCAGTGCCAAAGATACTTTCTTTGCCCACCCTGGCGTTAAAGTCGCCAAGCACGATTTTGACATCGTGGCGGGGGCAGCCTTCATAAGTGCGCTCCAAGCACTCATAAAAGGCATCTTTGGTCACATCGTCCTTCTCTTCCGTCGGGGCGTGGGCGCAAATCAGCGATATGTTGAAGAACCTCGCTTTGATGCGGATTGTGGCTAGACGTTCATTCACCGGAGTGAATGATAGTATTCGGCGACGGAGTCTCTCTCCCACCACGAATCCTACACCAAACTTGCACTCCTTTATATGCCCACTGTAGTAAATGTCACAAGGACCTACTCGTCTCTGTCCTTGTCCCGTCCATCGCATTTCTTGGACGGCGGTGATGTCAGCCTTTGTTTTTACGAGGACATCAACCAGCTGGGCAGCGGCACCTTCCCAATTAAGGGACCGGACATTCCAGGTGCATGCCCTTAATTCGTAGTCCTTATTTCGTTTGCCATAGTCGTCATCAAAAGGGGGGTCTCTCATCCGAGGCTGGTTATAGCTATTCACTGGGGGTGTTTTTTTACGAGGCGGGTCCCAAACCCAGCGCACAACCCTATGTGGGGGATGTTTCGCCTTCTCACTTTAGCTCGCCTTCGAACGGATGTTCTTAGGCTACCCAGAGGATACTTGGCCAAAGACCGGAAGTAATGAGCTGCTTGAGCCATGTGTAAAAGAATCGTTTCTGGCCACTCCCAAGTGAATGGCGATCAGAGAACTTTCCTCACTTGCGTGATAACACATCCGTATTAGTTTTGCCAAATTCAGACAAAGCGAAAAGTAGCTTCGAAATCAACAAAAAAGTGGTGTGTGGCGATCCTCTTTTCATGGGTTTTTTCCAAGATCTAAAAAAGTTGTTGATTTTCCAGGTTTAAAGCCACACTGATATGGTCCGATCAGTTTGTTGACGGTAGAATTTAATATTTCACACAGTACGCTCGATAGAACTTTATATGCGATGTTAAGCTTATCCCACGGTAGTTGGCGCAGATTGTGGGGTCTCCCGTTTTGAGAATTGGACAAAGCACTCTTAAATTCCAATCATCGCTTTCGACCGACCATATACAAGGAAGCTAATGCATAAGTTCTTCTCCGTCGTATTTAAATAGCTCGGCCAGCAATTCATCGGCCCCGCTGTTTTGTTGTTCTTCAGACGGCTAATTGCTATTCGAACTTCTTCATGGTCGGACAGTGGAAAGGCCGCAACATCGTCATCGATTGGGGAATCGAGTTCGCTTTCTCCTAGTGCTATGATTTCACTGCCACTGCTCTAGGCTTTAGTAAGTAGATCACTTCTGGGGGTTCCACAAGAGCAAGTTCCGGTCTTGAAACCTTCTGTTATTCGCCACATCTTTTCACAGAATTTTCGATCACGATCCCTATCGGCCGGCTTGTCAAGCTCTTCCTACCCACGCATTTCGACCTCCGAAAACCAATGGATTTGCTTGCAGGTGTACGTGAGAAGCTTGAAATAATGTCCCACAGTTTCCTTATACCGAGATGCTGATGTGTGCTCTCAGAGAGTAGGAGTGCAAGTTGAGTAGAAAACGGTTCGGCTATCTGTTGTGATTGCAGCTTCTCGACGTCGAAGACGTAATCTAGTAGTAATGTAGAAGGCTTAAACCACGTCAAGACGCATACCTCGTAATTTAAATATTGCGTCAAAAGTATTTTTTTTGGTTTAAGTTTTTGAAGGTTGAAATTTAAAGCACTATAAAATTGCAAGCTTATTTTCTCATAAACTACTTGAAATAAATCGATGAAATTTTATGAAGTCAAAAAAAATGTTCATGCTATATTATTGATATTTTTTCAAAATCCGTTTGTTTAAATAATAATATATTACACAATCTTTTGTTAAACAATTGAAATTTTTCATGTGTTCTTCACGCTAAAAAAACTGAAAAGTATCTAACACAACGTGGAAAATATTCATCTTAAATAATCTTTAATAATTCAAACTTTTTTGGTAGCCTTTGCGCGTTCTTCATTTCTCACATCAAAATCATTATCGCTGAACCGTTGATACGACTCTGCAGCACTTTTCTGCAAATGATTTTGCTTTCTGCAAATCATCACTTTTTGGTGCAAAATTTGACATTTTCAACACAATGAAAAAATATGATGTTGCTTGTTCAATGATTGTAAAGTTATTAAAAATGTTTGACAACCAAACAGAAAAAAATTTAGGCTCACACATATGTATCTTAACGCTCCCTTTATACGGTTACACCGTAGGTAAAATTAAAATTTCAAGAGTGCAACAGGTCGTATGAGTAATAATTTTCGATTAGTCCATTTTGCTACTTTTGTTGAATTTCTGGCTATCGAATGATATGCGGTATCGAATATCGATACGGCAATAGCAGAAACAGCCAAAAACGCTACTCCCTTCCTTCCTTTGCCTTCCTTAGCGAGCAAAATGTGTTCAAAGTTGAGCCCGTGGTAAAAACGCTGAAATCAGCCATCTTTGTTTGTTTTCATTTGAACAATGTTGCCATTGCTCAATACGCCAATTTTTAATAATATAAAATATCAAAACTGAAAATAAGCTATTAAAAATAGTTTATATATTTATAAATAAATGATGATAAATGATTTTGAGTTATTTTAAGAAAATTTCAAAAATATTGAAGACAACTTTTACAATTACTACAGTATATCGAGATTGGCAACCCTGCGTTGTGAGAGAGCAATCAGCTGACACGTTTCTACGGCAAACGTCCAAATGCCGTGGAAATCTACGGCATCCTACGGCAAAGAGAGAAGGGAGTAGCGTTTTTCACTGTTCAATTACATTGCGCGCCCATAAGATAGGTCGTATCAGCTGACACGGGCCACGGGTCTACGTTTTTGGCTGTTTGCATTGAAAAATTTATAGAATGAAAACTAAATTGTAATATTAGCAATATTGAATTGAATATATTCGCAAGCAAGTATAACTTAGTAAGTAAATTGTAATAAATAAGATGGGGTATCCCTATTGTAGCCATTTCTAAAATATTTAAGTTAAGTACAGGTCCAAAAGCTATCAGATGACCTTCTCTTAAATGTATGCCTAATGGCGTATTCAGATGTCGCTACGCCTCAAAAATGTTCATGCTGCAAACACACTGTTCATCAAATTTTTCTTCTACCACTCTGTGAGGCTGCGTGCGCGCAACAGTTAACTGCTACTGTCAAATCTCGTTAGCACGAACGCTGAATCCTCAAAGTGCTGATGAAATTATTCCATGCGCTTAAGTAAACCATTGTGCACAATTTGGCGAGATGTTAATAGGCGGTCTTTTAACTCTTTCGATCTTTACAGCAAACACTTGTATTAAACAAAATTGCAACTGAACAAACAAAGCACTGTTTGGCTTAGTTGAACGACCCGAAAATATTCACCAGGCGGCGGCGTGTGTGCAAATAATGAGCGGCGACTTCATGCGAATTGAGCTAAGTGAAATGAACCAATTTGAACTGGCGGAAATGAGCACCGAGGGTGAGAATTATGGCGAGCAATTATGATCGACATTTGCTAAAAGTGGTTAAATTACAATTTTTATTGAATAAAATTAGAGATTTATTTTGATTTTGCTGGGCAATTTGCTTGATTTTGAGAGTTGTTTGTACCCTGATCAGGGTATATTAAGTTGCCACGAAATTTGTAACACCCAGAGGAAGACGTCGCTAGTTTGTTCCCATCTTTCTGGCAAAGCGCGAATACCATTACGGTAAAACTATCCATCTGTGATACTATCCAAGATTCATGCAATTTTTCGATGCCGTCCTGTAAATTGAACTGCTTCTGACCCATTTCATGTGCCATTCAACGAAACAAGTAATGATTGCATGGTGTAATATCTGAGGAATACAGCGGGTGGTGTAGAAATTCATATTTACGCATTTCCAAGTCATGCAGAAGAATCATTTGTTCGTGCCTCTCCTGGTATTGAGGTCATAAGAAACCTAAGTTCCCTGTTTCTGAATCATTCTCAGTCCATTTAGTCCCTTTAAATGGCTTGTCGGGTAACTCCCAAAGCTGAAGCAAGCTCTCCTTTCGCTTGACATGGATCCTCATCGAGCAGCGTCTTCGAAGGCTTTTGGCCTTCCTTCACGCAGACGATAGTTAATATCAAAATATTCGTCTTTGAAGCAATGAAACCGATCATGACACGTTGTTTCATTTGGGGCAGAACCTCCGTAAACTTTTTAGAGTTCCCGATGTGATTCAGTCGCCGATTTATTTGATTGAAAATGGAAAATCAACACTTCCCGCAAATGACGATCATTTCGCAAAAATCGGACATATATATATATAACGTGCGATCCAAGTAGAGGTACTTTTAACAATAGTATAATATTTTCCTGACAGATCACGTGTGAATCGTTTCAAGTTGTCATGCTATTTTTGTTCAACATTTTTTGACATTTCATCATTGAAAGGCTTACGCCTGAGCAACGTTTACAAATTGTTCCACTTTTCTACGAAAATTCACGTTCTGTAAAGATGCGCTTCGCTCAACTTATGGTCAACATAATCGGCCAACTGAGCGTTTTATTTGCATCACCCATTTTGATACCCAGCATTCATTATTGAATAATATTGGACCGCATAGACCACGTCCAGCATGCAGTGAAGAAAATATAGCAGCCGTAGCTGAGAGTGTACACAAAGGAGAGTCAATTCGGCCCCGTTCGCAGCAACTCGGACTAAAGTATGGATCAACTTGGCGCACTTTACGACGAGATCGTAAATCGGAAACATATAAAATACAGGTTGTGCACGAACTGAAGCCGCTCGAGCTTCCCAAGCGGCATCGCTTCGCTATAAGGGCTCTTAAAAAGTGTATGGTTCAATGGGTATGTAAGCAAACAAAATTGTCGCATTTTGAACGAAGAGCAGTCTGAAGAGATTCAACAGCTACCATTTGATGCCTGAAATTAAAGCTCGTGATCTCGGTGGCATTAGGTTTCAACAAGTCGGCGCCTCTTCCCACACAACGCATTGGTAAGCAGATAATTTCACATTTTGGGCCGGTCCATACGCGACAATGATCGTGTGATATCAACTGTTAGACTTTTTCCTGTGGAAATATGTAAAGTCTATGCGGACAATTCCGCTTCGATTCAGGCCTTGTAGGAAAACACCACGCACCACAACATTTGAAAGAGAAAATCTTCAAAAACAAATGCCAGAAAATGTTCTTTCGAATGATAATAAACATTCCCCATTAAATTTTTAATTTCCTTAGAGAAGAGGAGAGAACCTCGAAATGGATCACCTTTTGGTTTCGACCTGAGATAACGTTTTTTCATGTTTTTGTTAATTTTTTATCCGCGACTTGGAATTGCAGACGAAAAGTTGAATTACCTGCAATGTCGAGTAGAACAAATACCGTTCTTTGTGATGATCTTGCACTGATTAGCCGTTTGAGGTGTGAAATTGCCAAAGCAGTGCCTCTGACCGCAATTCATTGCCACATTCCGACTAAACCTGGGTTCAACAACAAGCAAGTAGTTGAAAGTATTGTTTCCCTTATTATTTTTATTATTATTGCGCTGCTTAAAATTGTTATTGTTTTTGCACGCGACCAACGTATGTGTTAATATGTGGATCGGTATGTTGGTATGCAACACTGATAGTAAAATTTTGTTTACGAGTTTTTTGCCCTGCTTTTGACACCACATAAGCATATACATACATACATAAGTATGTAAGTGCTCCCCTGCCGAAATTGTCTTTCGCCTTAGAAAGCCAAAAAGGCCGTCGATCTTGCTGCGGTTTGTTTATCAACAGTGTCAATGCGAGGCCGCGATGCCTAAAAATGCCGGCTACTTGAGGTGCGACTTCATGCATTACCAACACATACAAGCATACCTACACACCTTGCAAATCGAAGTAAATAAATGGGGAGTGCACGAAAAATTTCAAATGCGCCGAGGTGAATGAATGGCTGTTAATATGTAAATTCTGTTTATATACATACATATGCATATATCTAAATATATCAAATAACGGTAGTGTGAGGCACCAATACCCCTTCTTATTTTGTGTAAGTGTGCCTGTTTTTTTACTATGCATTTTATCTTGCAAATTGTACACGTTTCTCATAACTCAGCGATATCTCGAGGAAACTGAGATACAAATGCCCGACGATAACTTCTGGTTATGAACTCTGCGCGACAGCAATTGTTATTGTATCTACCAAATGCACGTGGCCCATTTGTCTTTCTTCTAGAAAATTTGCTAATAAATTCGGGTTATTGAAATGTTAAATATACTGGGCGTTTGTGGTTGGAATGTGTTTATTTTCAATGTGAAATTGCGTTGCTAGTAATTGCATTTGAATTGGCAGTATTGTAATTACATTTTGTGATTGGTTTTTCGACTAAAGGTTCAATTGGAGGTGCTATTCCATAACTCCATACCCATCACTTGAAAGCCATGGCGTTCTTTTCCTTCTTCTTTACTGGTGTAGAAACTGCTTACGCGGTTATAGCCGAGTTAACAGCAGCGCGCCTAACGTTTATTCTTTTCTCAATTTGGCGCCAATTCGAGATACCAAGTACAACCAGATCCTTCTCCACCTGATCTATCCATCAGAGTGGAGGGCTTTCTCTTCCTCTACTTCCCCCGGCGGGTTTTGTGTCGATTACTTTCAGAGCTGGAGTGTTTTCGTCCATTCGGACGACATGACCTAACCGGCGTAGCCGCTGTCTTTTAATTCGCTAAGCTCCGTCAATGTCGACGTATATCTCATACAGCTCTTCGTTCCATCGCTGCAATATTCGCCGTGGCCAACGCGCAAAGGACCATAAATCTTCTTCTGAAACTTTTTATCGAAAACTCATAACGTCGACTCATCAGATGTTGTCATCGTCCATGCCTCTGCACCATATAGCAGGACGGAAATAATGAGTGACTTATAAAGTTTTGTTTTTGTTCGTCGAGAGAGGACTTTTCTTCTCAATTGCCTACTCAGTCCGAAGTAACAAGAGTTATTCTGCATTGGATTTCGAAGCTGACGTTGTTGTTGGTGTTAGTACTGGTTCCAACAGTGACGTGGGAGAAGCTTCGCTTCTTTGTCCCACCAGGAGATAACCGAACTAACGGTGACATTGGCATACGCCAGCAGTCGTACAGTCTTCTCTCAGCTCGAATTACTTGTATTCACACCTACATACATACATACATAAATGCATATAGTTCGACTTTGACAAAAAGTTAGCTGCTGCCGAAATTCGGTATAATCGCTAAATAAATTTGTCATACAATAATTTATATTTATTGTCCAATATTTAATTTTATTTGTTCCTCTATATTTCTTTTCATAGCTCATAATTCAACTCAAAATTAAGTGGCTATTATATCTACAAATATTTACATACCTACTTATGTATATTTCTTCCAAAAACGTTGTGAGACACCCCCCAGCGTGTTGACTATTTTTAAATTTCTATCAAACACTCAAATCTAATGAAAGACCATTCACACTTTTTCAATGAAATCTTAAAAGATTTGTTGTGCCAAGGTTTTCTGAAAATCTCAACTCAAAATAAAATTATAGCGAAACAAATGAGCAGAAAGTAAAAGTTGACAATTTTCCTTTTCACTTCACACAATTGCCGATTTCCTGGTAGACTTTTGTCGCTGCGCAAGAAAACACTGTGTTCATACATATTCGAAAAGAAAAACAAAAACCACCTTTGGTTTCTTAGCAATAACACAAATAAACGAGTGCACTGTTAATGACATGAAAATTACGAAGAATAAGTTTTACAGCCCATAAACCATTGACACCCATTAGTGCCAGCTAACATTCACCGAGATGCTACCAATCGACGTCCGCCCTGTTGGCATAGCGCCAACCAGGCGAGTCAACGAGAGCGGGCATGGCCAATAAACGTGCTATTGCTCACATCTGATGTCCGGAAAATCGTGTGCAACACACATACATACAAATCCTGTCTTTTAAGCAAAAAAACTTTTAAGAAAAAAGAAATTGTGGAAATTATTCACCTCTGCCGGCTGAATATAGGCCAATTAACTGAGGAATACACACAATTTGTATGCACTCTTGAGTGTGTGTGTGTGCTTAAGGCCATAAATTTTGTCATATTTTCCATTTAAAATTTCCACAAATCGCCAAAGACGGTACACGTTCCTTCTCCATCTTTGTTGTTTTTCCAAGTAACCTGTGGATCATGCCAGCGGCCAAAATGATTTCGGTTTCGCGAGAATGCATGAATTGTCTTCTTTCCACAGACTTTTATTATGAACTTGATATCACTTCTTGGAAGGTTGGAGGAACACTTTATTTTTGGATACAAATTACTTTTAGTGAATTGGAAATTAACGTGAAGTTTCCTTTTATTATACATTTGAGGAAAAGCTATTTATATCTTTATAAAAGGTAGCAACGTAGAGACATCCATATTTATATATGAATATTTTATAAGATTTGAAGACTGCTACATCCACTATATACATACATAACTACATATAAATAAAGTATACAATGCCTTAAGCTCCATGTGAACATAATGTAAACTTCTATATGTAGAAACTTTCCACATCATCTAACCCCCAATTTCTTAAACCAGCAATACAACTCACACATTCAATCCTCCTGGTTACTTTAAGAACTTTAGAATATGTCCAGAAGTAAATCGTTCGGTGTCTATAGGTATATGTTGGTTCTTTTGATTATGAAAAGCATTTTCCCTGAAGTTACGACTTTGGTCAATTGGCCATGAACCATCTCCTGTTATCAAATAAACATTCAGCGAACACTAGCGACTTGCCTCACAGACCACTATTGCGAGTCTAAGACCAAATAGGCGACTAAAACGAAACTTCATCTGTCCACGAACAAAACTTGCTTTCTATATCAGAAATTCATAATCAAAACACCATTTTATGTCATCTTGCAGACTTCTAGCTCTAAAAGTCTTTGACTGGGAATCACTTAATCTTACCCAAGCAAATAGTATAGATAAGAGAACAAGTTTTATATCCGTTAAAGCTGACGGAATGTATTAAATATTGTTAGAACATTGCATAACAATGTACAGCTAGTTTTGCACCCGACAGATCGTTCCATGCGCTTTAGTCTTTCTTGCCATGGTGCTGTCCAGATCGTACCAAAGACAATGCATGGTTTTACCAATATTTATCACGTTTTCGGGTGACCATACCCCACCCTATGCAATCCTGTCCACTATCTCATTGTCCACGATGCCTCTGTGTTCTGACACCTACTAGGATTGAAGTTTCTGGCGATGCTTTCTACTGCTGCCATGCTCTCCAAGACAAATCCGGCCGATATGCGAAGCGGGGTTATAGGCTCTGTTTGAAATATACTAAAATGGCCCGGCAGCTTAAAACGCTGCCTTATGGGATTTCTTTTATTTTGGTCAAAATCAAATTTTTTTTGAGAAACCACCATTTGTCAAAAAAATTTAGTTTGCTTATTACTTCGATTATTTATTTCAGAGGATCCAGTTCAAAGATAAAGTGGTCACCGCCAAACGTCTTTGTTGAGAGGAGCTCCCTTAGATCAGCTGTTCCAAATAAATATTTCTACTAATATTAAGTCTTAAATTACAGGTAAAGATACCATAATATGTGTACAAATTCTTAGATTAAAAAATTTAAAATTTTTTTCAGAAAAAAATTCCCACGCTTCTTTTTAGTTATCTTACCAATTCATAACTGTAAAGGTACTTAAACTCTTACCTAACAATCATATGGTGCTGTATATAACTAGATAATAACGCTATTGAAAAAGTATATGGAGAGATTCGGAAGAGAGTTACTAACATTGGAAAAAAGAGTTAAATAGTATTATCAAATTGTTAGCCGCATGAGCGAATGCTAAACGATATTTAAGAGACACAAATTCTAATTAAAACCTCGTTAACGTAAGGTGCTTTTTAGTTGTAACGTAAACTCCAAACAGGTAACAAGCGGAAAACCCCAAAAACTCTGAATGAATAAAGCAAAGTTTCATATGAAAGCGCTTGAGCTGCTGCGGGTTGGGATGCGGCGGCAAAACTTTTCACATGAACCAACAGATCACAAGCCAGTGAGTTGGAGAATCACATGCAGATGGGAACCACAATGAAGCTTGAGCAGCGGCAGCTGAAGTTAGACGCGAGCGCCCCAGCTTCCGTAGAGAAATCAAAAGGCAAGAACCGAAAAGAAGTCAAGAAGTGGAGCAGGTTTTTACGCGTGATCAACAAAATTTCGCGCATAATTAACTGATATGCGCAACGCGCATATTTTTTTACGATTTTCGATAATTTCTCGGAAACTACATTTGATTTGGCTGGTGACAAAAGAAAGAGAGGGGCGTAAAATAAAAGAGAAAAAAGTGCAAAAATAAAATCAAATTGGGAGTAAATAATGAACGTAAAACCCCAAGCGATTTCTAGGTGCTGCGCAATGCCTCAATGCGAGTGAGAGCGAGTGAGCGAACGACAAAAAGCACCGTTCGCTTGGAGCCAGATGTGGCTCCCCAATGGCACTTATCAGCTAGCTGTGGTGAAGAAGAGAGAGAGAGAGCCTGCGACCTTATAGGTGGCGAGCGCATTGCGAAGCTTTTTCGTGTCGTTTCTGATGAAATTCAATGGAAACGCCGTCAATGCTGAGAGTGCTAGTATAAAAGCGACTGCACTGGCGTTTCGGAGCATTCATTGTGAAATTACAAATCAAAATTGAAGCAAGTCAAAAGAGCGCTTGAACGGAATAAATTGCATACGCGTCTACTTATTACTAGCCAAGTGAAAGCAAGCAAAGCAAAACAGAATTTCATAACAAATCGCGTTAAAGCAAAATCAACACACACAGACATTTTTACAAAGTGAAATTTGCGGTGAAAAAGCAAAAACAAAAGCATATCAAAAGTGATAACACACCCCAACAAATACAAAAAGAGGGTCAATTAAAAGAACTAATACCAGATAAAGCAAAGCTAAAAATAACAAAAACAAAGCAAGTGCTTAAGAACACTAACAACAAAAACAAAGCAAGAACTCAAAAGCAACAAGTGTCCTCCAAAGTGCAAACATTGTCAAAGTCAAAGCAAATCGCGTGCGTCTATAAAACGCCAACCTTAATCAACCACAGCAAGCAAGTTAAGTCGCCAGCGATCGACACAACTTCAAGCAGAAGTGCCAACAAAAGCGTGAAAATTCCGCCATACGCACAGCAACACATCTACTCTTCATACAAAATGGTTGTGGACGAATCGCATATCCAGCATTTCAACAACAGTCAAGTCATGAGCAACATCAACCTGGAACAGCAGCTTGAGAGTCTCAGCGAAAAGAAGCAGCAAATCACCAAAAAAATGGATTACACAAAAATCGGACGCACCGTCAAGTCCGCCTTGCTAAAGGCACAAGCCGAGTCGCGTGTCATTGTGGGACTTAGCGCCGCCATACAAGTGCTCTCCAAGTCACCGGAGGGTTCACTCTTCTGTCTCATGGCCGTGCCACAAATCGGCGACTCCGCCACACACATGCACGAGGTGCTGCTGGAAGCCTTCTGTTACGAAAATGACATCTATGTGATCAAAGTCGATTGCCCCACCAAGTTGAGCCGCATTCTTGGCAAAACTGTGCTCGAATCCTGTTGTCTGGTGCAGAAGACTTGGACCGGCGCCGATGAGTCCGGCGAGGAACAACTCAACAAGCAAGAGGAGCAATTAGTCGATTACTGCGAGGCATACTGGGATGCACCACAACATCCCATTGTCGAATTGCCAGTCGTGTGAATGTGTGGACGTACAGTGTCGAATATATTTTAACTGAGAAGCAATTTAATTGCACAACTTCTCGTATGGTGAAATTTTGAAAACAAACAAAATTCAATTTTGGCTTAAAAACACAGCGAGCATGTCTGATGTCTGGAACATAACGCCGACATTGCGACGTTCGAAAATCAAGTGAAAAAAGAAGGTGAAACCGAGTGACCAAAGAAATCAAAAACGAATTTTTAAAACTGGATTGTTGTGACAAACGAAACGAAGTTGCAGTTCGAGGAATGCGTTGACGACGTCATCGCATGCAAATTTTGTATAATAAACGAAATACACTAACAACGCATTCGAGGTCTGGCAACCGCCTGTGGAATTCCAGTCATATTAACGAAATAATAAAAGTATTAGAAATTAATGGCGATTAATTTCGAAACCAACAAACAAACGACACACACACACATTGTACGCCCCCAGTAGCTGGCAGCAGCAATAACAACAACAATAGCATCATATAACTCGAAGCCGTCAGCAGCAAGTGACCTTCGCGCCGCCGACGCCGCCGCCAACAATGCAACGCCGGATTTCGTACGCGGCACGCACCTAAGCCCGACTCGGGCGTTCAGTCAATGTGTGCGTGTGCGTGTGCGGCGCGTGCGTTAAGGAAGTCAGATTAAGATCAACAGACACAACCACACCACCACCAGCAGCAGCAGTGATGGCGGCAACTAAACGGCTTTGTTGCTAATTATATTTTATAGTCTTAATAAAACAAACTGTCTAGCTCCAGTAAGATTAGCAAAAAAAAACAAAATATATCCATTGTAACGCTGAATAGGTTATGAATTGATAGCAAAATATGAGCGAAATAACAAAAAATGCCTTATGCAAACTCATAATTTACAGTGTGCGCAAAAAATGCATATATAAATATGTATGTATGACTTAAAAAGTTTCATAAAATGAAAGATGTTGACCTTAACGCAGCCGAAGCTGATACTGAAACTGAGTAATTGTTTTAAATTATTTCCAGCAGTCAGTTGTTTAAGAAGAAAAGCGCGTGAAATTCTTTGTTAAATAGTTATCAGTTGCTAAGTAACAAATTGTATTCTATACTAAAATAATTGGTTAGCAGTCATAACACTTTAAAATGTTTGTTAATTATTTGTTATGCTAGCTTTTTGTTGCCTGCTAGAAATGATTTGGCATAGTTATAATACCGTTATATGTTAAAGAATGTATTAATGTGTACAAAGCAACAATTGCAATTATCTTTAAGTTAAAAGAAATATGAAAGAAAAAATAAAAAACAAAAACAAGAAAAGAAAATGAAGTATAGCAAGTTTATCGCAAGAGACAAAATCAAGCATTATGAATAAATAAAACAAATTATAAAATTATTAAAAATATAAAAATTTTTAATTAAAAATATAAAAAAAATGTTTAATTTTTACTGCATAATTTGGGCTGGGGTTTTGGGTTGTTGGATTATTCGCTTTGCATTGCATCGTTGGCTGTTTTCAAGTAGGTTTTTCGTTGTTAAATTTTTCACACTACATTGAGTCCACTTTCTTTGGCCAAACATTTCATACAAAATACGTTGCCTTCGCATTATCAAAAGTTAAATTATGTGAAAGTGATGAAATGCGCTTGTAACGGGCTGAAATTGTAAATGTTTGTTTTCTTTCTAATTTTTTCCCCTCTCACTGACTTATATTAAACTGTCACATACATATATTTTTACCCATGAACCCACTAACAATGGGTAAATACTCACGTGTTTGGCTTTTATCTTATCTTTACGTTGATTTGCAATATTATTCATTTTTATAAAGGAAAAAAGAATATTTCTTAATCTGTGTATATTAAAGGGGCTTGTGAAGGCGGGTTCGCTGAAATATTGCACGATACCACTACGAATTGCATAGCAACCGCTTATGAATAAGCTTTTTTGTCGGCAATCAACGTCAAAATTGGCATTTTCGACAGAAATTATAACATAATTTTCTCTTAACCAAATTACCATAAAAAACACGTTTTTCGTAAAATGTGTCACGTGATTAATATAAACGTGCTATATTTTCGTTATCGATTTTTTAAAAGGAAGAAACATTCTTATTTTTATATTGTATAGCACGTCAAGCAATTTAATGAAATAATTTGGCGATTTTGTTTCAAAAACATTTTGAACATTTAATTGGTTCTAAAAGCTTAGAAATTCGACCAGATTAAGTGTTTATTGTTGCTATTGTACTCACGTTAAAAATGCCTCAAATAATTTTTTTTTTTCTATTTGAAAAATCTAACATGTCAACCGCACTCTTCATCCAAATATGGAGTGAATTTTAGCAAATTAAAAAGTTAAAATAAGTGTAGTATTTTGACTTAGAACGAAGTGGATCTAAACAAAAAGTTTACGAAGATTTTTCACTTAATAAATCAACAACAGGGTTCATCCGCTCTTATAAAACGAAGTAGATAAATGTTCTGTTTACCACTAAACATGTGAAACACCTTTTTTTATCGTTAATCATACAAAATTTACAAAAGAAGATTTTTTATAGTATTATCTTGTAGTGAATGGTATTACATCTAGATTCAAAGCCATCGACACATCGCATCTTTCAAATAGCCTTCACGACCTCTTTTGCAAGAACAAATTCGACGAATTGAATTTTCATGCACTTTTTCACTAAATCCATTCGTATGTCATGAAAAGAAATATTGACTTCTAAAGCTTGAAGAGAGTATGGTTCATTGTTAAAAACCAATGACTTTAAATAACCCCACAAGAAGTAGTATAATGGTGCTAAATCACAACTTCTTGGACGCCATTCAATGTCAAAATTTCTTGAAATAATCGAATATCCACACTTTCCTCTCAATAATTCGATTGCTGTTCATGCTGTGTGGTACGTAGCCCCGTCTTGTTGGAACCAGATGTTGTCAGGTTATCATCGATCTTTACCGCTCTTTATTGATAGTAACGGTATCATCAGCTTTTTTTCGAAAGAAATACAGACCGATGATGCCACCAGACCAAAAAACACACCAAGCTGTCGATTTAAGTGAATGCAATTATTATTCATGAATAATTTGTGGATTTTCTTCCCATCAGAATCGACAATTTTGTGTATTTACCGCTGACATATTAAAAATGGCCGAAACGACGAAAAACCCGGTATATTCAATCAAGTTAATTTTTAGTATTTCTGTGTAGGTATTTCGGCCTAACTTGACTTATCATCGAACTTGAAAACTTTTCCACAGAACATACCATATTAACTGGTAAATCATTCACTTATATAGATCAAGAGATTTTTTGGTTGCTTTTTTTCTGTCTCATTGCTTTTGCAGTCTCATTTTACTTAAAAATCGTTTACTCGTTGACTGATTCTGCAGCACTTTAACTTTTTTTTAATCAGGGCTGATCAATGGCAGAGATGATATTGAAATGAGAAACCAGAGCTAGATTTTTTACTGAAAATGTCTAAGTTCTTTCATATTTAGCCTGAGAACTCTATATTTATGTAGATCAGTGAGATTAATGCTTTGTCATATACATTTTCTACATTTCTATATCATATTTGTAAAAAACAAAATGTATGTCTGAAACCTGATGTGTGAGTATGTTAACATCATTGCAGGTAAAGACCCAAAACGTGTAAACTGTTTAGTGAATCCAGTGTGCGATCACTATCTACTAATTTTAATTATGTATAGTACAAACATTTAATTAACTTTACGTATGCCGCATTTGTATTTCACTCCAGCTTTAAAACGTAGAAAGAGTACATGTTTAAGGCACGCATATGTATGTATAAGAAGAGAGTACACGATTAACACTGACTAAGACGCATTCCAAGATAGTAGTGGGGATTTTCTTGCGAACTAGTTGATTTGCTAGGAATCCCTGGAGAGTGATTGTGCTACATAAAATAAATACTTTATATATAAAAATAATATTATATTTTTACATATAAATTTTTATACTTGCAAAAAAAATTGTGGTTTCTATGTTAAAATTCTATTCGTGAATTGGAAGCCGTTAAATATGGTTGCGGAAAAAGTATGGTTTCGGTATCGAGCATCAAATAATAAAACCGAAAAATGCAGCCTACAACGATTCACGAAAAGGACGATGTAATATGATGGTTATCGTTTTCATACAACGGCCTTAGGACGCTCCATTGCATATGCCTCTAAGGTTGGCATTTCAGTAAGGCAACGATCCCAAATGGACAATTAAGTGTACGAAAAAGTGGTCTAAGATAAAAAAACAATATTATGGAGTGACCAGCACCATCTCAGGAACTAAATCCCATTAAAGATTTGTGGAATCCAGTGACAGCGTCAAGTACTCAAGCAACAAATGACGAGTCGATTCCCGCTCATTTCTGGAAGCACATTAACTTCAATAGCCGTTTTTTGACAGATCATGCGTGAGTCGTGTCAATCTGTCATGTTATTTTTGTTCAGTATTGTCGCCTGAACAACTTTTACAAATCGTTCAACTTTATTACGAAACTTGGACTGACGTATAAAACTACTTAGCGCACTTTACGTCGAGATATTAAATTGAAAGCGTACAAAATACAGCTTGTGCAAGAACTGAAGTCGCTCGACTTTCCCAAGCGACGTCGCTTTGCTCTATTGGCTGTTGAAAAGTCCCAGAAGCCGTTGAGGGATAAGGTCCATTTCTGGCTCAATGGAGCAAGCAAAATTGCCGCATTTGTGATAAAGAGCAACCTGAAGTGGTTCAAGAGCTGCCATTTCATCAAAAAAAAATGGTTTTTTTGGGATCGGAAGCTGATGGAATTATCGGTCCATATGTCTCCAAAAATGATGCCGGTGAGAACGTAACCGACAATGGCAACCGTTATTGCGCCATGGTAACCGACCATTTGATGCCTGAAATTAAAGCTCTTGATTTCAGCGAAATCTGTTTTCAAAGAGTCATTGAAAATTGGACTCAACGGATAGACCATCTGAGACGTACCCGCCCAACATTTGAAAGATATAGGTAGGTAGGTAGGAGTGCAGCCCTATCGGGCTCAATTAGCACTTGATGTGCCATTTTGATACACTATTCGTAGAACCTTTTGTATCTGCTATTACGTTTCACTTTCTCTCTCAAACCATTTTGAGGTTTCGATGAAACTACTTATGTCCGATATGCTTTTGGTGGAAATCCATTCAAGGTTTGGTGCTTGGTGGATTCCGAGTTGAAGGATATAATCTTCAAAGTATAAATATCAAAGAATGTTCTTTCGAATGATAATAAACATTTCCCATTCATTCTTCAAAAAAGTAGGGAACCTCTTAATCGTACTCATATTCGTATTCTACTTCCGATCATGGTACTAACTATAATACTTTTAAATTCTACTTCTCTTCTTGCAATATAAGTATTTTTAAAACAACAACAATGTTGACAATGTTCAATTCCATGTAAAAGTGTATGTATGTAAATACTTATTTTTTATCAACTTAACATCTTTCTATACCATCCATTCCCATTCCTGTCAGTCTATTAATTTTGTACCAGTTATTTGTTCGTTTCGCCACTCTCCAAACTTTAGCAAAACGAATACCGCTAATTGAAAGTTATAGTTAATGTTGTATTTCCCCTTATTTTACTAAAATTATATTTGCATTATGTTACTTTTTTCTCTGATTATCATTAAAGTCGTACTTTACTTAAGCTGCACCACGCCATGCATTCGTGCATTCGTAAATATGTATACTATGTGCGTATGAATGTGCGCACTACGCACAGCAAGCTAATCTTGAGCGCAGAAAAGTGCGTCACAATGTTGAATTTCCAGTTAAAACTTTTATCCAAAAGCGGACCACAACAACAAACCCGCACAGCCGACAAGCAAACACAAAAGCTTGAAGCTGCTATTTCCCCCAAAAAGCAAACAAAAGAAATAATTTTTTACTAAGAATTCAAAACAGTATTGTTATTGTTGCGTTGAAAAACCCAGCTCGATTTTGAATTCTTATCGGCGTATTTGAAAAATCCAAAAACGAACAGATTAAAGTGAAAAAACAAACAAAAATGTTGGAACTGGAAATTGGCGTGTTCAAGATTATTCAATAGAAAAACAAATGCACACAGCTATACAACAAATGTCATAGAAATAGAAACTTGTTTGCATGTAGAGGTATACAAACATATACATTAAGGTGGGCAAAAAAAAATGTTTATTTTTTTTTTCTTAATTACCATGAAAATCTTAAATGAATTAATTAAATAAAAATGAGATAAATCGAAAAAATATGATTTGTTATGTTTCTTAGCCATAAATTTGTAATATAAGATGAAAAATTGTGAAAACCATTTTTTATAATTTTTGGTTGGACTTTAACTACGAATAACTTTGAATGAGTTGACTCAGCCAAAAAATGTTCTAGACCTTTTTTGTAGATCGTTAAATTTCCTATAAGAATAAGTGTTGATTCTCGCTTACCAATTATTTGTTTGTGTACATTAAAACTCCAAACAAAAAAAACAAAATTTCCTGTGTTATTAATATGGGAAATCGAAAATGTCGATGAAGCACCTCTTAATATTAATATTAAGAGCTCAGGTCTTACAGAACTTGTTTTTAGTCATGTCGGATGAGATTTTCATGGTAACTAAGAAAAAAATAAACATTTTTTTGGCCCACCTTAATATACATACATATATGTATGTATGTAAGTGCATGGGTAATCGTTCTAGTTTGACGACAAAAAGTTACCGACTCATCGCGCCAAATTGCCGGCTATTTTGTATGCATATATGTACATACATACACTTGTACATATGTACGTATTTCACGCCACCAAAACGTTTTGCGAAATCCCCAGCCATGCGTTGCTAGCATGCGATACAATTATATGCATATGCATGCATATGTACATACATAGCAGCAGATGTGCTGTCTTCCCCCTCCCCTTCAAGCAGTGGCAACCACATGTGCTAGCCATGTCTGGCCGCCAGCTCAGAAATATAAAATTGCGAAGGTGTTGAATGAACTTTAGACAGATCAATTTTATGATATGTAAATATATACATATATATGTATATATATGCATATACATATAAATATATGTTCTCATACAGTATATACATATGTACATATATACATATAAGAGTATGCATTTATACTATCATCACCTATGTTAAAGCATATATGTTTAAATATACTTACATACATACATACGTAAAATTTAACCAAATTTATATACGACTCTTTTCCAAGCCATAATGTATAACCTCTTATACGAGGATGGTCCAAAAGCTACAAAAGGAAAACCAAAAATACGATTTCTTTTTGGCGCGATATACCTGACCCCTGTCTGAAAATGCGTTTTTAGGAGGTCTTCAAAGTAAACTTTTGTAGCGCCGATAACCTTCTCAAACAAGACTCCCTCTCCGCCAAGCGACGTTTAGCAGTCGCAGAAATCGGAACCAAATCTGAAGACATCGGTGGTTGGGGCAGAAGTCTGTAGCATAACCTACATTCTCTGCTACAATTCGGCCACGAACCAGCCCAATAACTCGGCATAGTTGAGCCCTGTGATCGGTTTGCCCTTTTCAAGATCTCTGATGTGAATGACATCTTGTGAATTCCAAAAAAGATGGCGCTCAATTTTCCGGTAGGAAAGCATTCGGCTTCTTCGCAGGTTCAGTTCGAATCCACTATGAAGTTGTTGTAAGGGTTATCTAGTCCTCATTAAAATGGTAAGGTTCAGATAAGTTGTCATCGAGTTCAACCAACGGTAGGTCCAGGAAACGTGCTGTTGCGATGGGGTCGACCATAGGGACATCAGTGTCAGATGTGTAGGATTAGCTGGACATGCAAAGAGGTGGTTAGTGTCATGCAAGAACGCGTTGCATGCTGGACGTATATTTGATATGTCGGTATCGATTTTGAATAAGTAGGAATTTAACCTGTTACAGTATCCTTTGTCTCTGATATGTATCAGTGTTTCCATGTTTCATTGACGGTCACAAAACGACACAGAAACTCGATTCTCGTTTCTTAAGTGGAAGGATTAATCATTGTAGTCGCTTACGAGCACCTCTCAGTGGGTCATTACAAACCGAACTACGACAAATTTCAAACTAGTTGAATCAATTTTTGACAGTGGCCAACGAAGAATCATACAGCATACAAGTGACATTTGATTTCGATTTCAAATAAAACAAAAATCGAATCACCCACCGATATTACTCTCTTTTCTAGTTGTCTATAATCTGCCGATACGCCCACCGGTCAAAAAAAACTACAAGTTCGGTTTGGCTAAAATTTCTCTTGGATTAATGGCGTTAACGTTTGGTGAGGCTAAGTATTTATCGAACAGACCTTATAAAGCTATACGAAGGCATGTACATACTATGTAGATCACCATGACTTGCGAATAATCTTCAGCTGATTTTTTTTAACACGTCGTTAAATATTTACACAGTATAAATGTGCATATACACACCTACCGGTATATGTATTTAGGAATCTTTGCCCTGAGATAATCAAAGTCAACTCTTGGCTATAAATTTATGTATTTACTATCAAGCTTTATTTTTCTCCAAACCTTATAGGTAAAGCAGATGACTTTTCAAATCAATAAATATATGTATGTGACATACATATTTAACAATACCAACATATGGACATACATATGTACATATACCATACATATAAGAAATTATTTGTGTCACACTTCTATGGTCTGCGAGTTTCTCAGCTTTTTCGCAAAGTCATTCCCTTCGCGGGCTAAGTGCTATTTATACATACATATGTATATCAATGCATACATAACACCACTTTCAACATTTCTCTGCACTATTGCACCGTCTGGCTGACTAAGCCTCATGCACGCGACAAACAGGTGACGTGTTGCTCATTCCGGTCGGCTGGGCTGTCTTCGCTACGCGCTGCATACACTCACACATAATCTATTTCGATATTTATGTGAACTTTAGACCAGACGTGTCGTTTATTATTGCCTACAGTGATCAGCGGTCTCTGGGGGGTATGCCATGTTGAGTGACTCGGCAATGTTAAGGTGTTGACATGAACATGTAAGTGGAATTGACAAACTTTACATAGAATACACGTGTTAACATACATTCGATGTACAAAGTTTCCATTGGGTACATGGCTTTGTTGGCCTTCCCTTGTTTTAGAAAAATGATAAACACTCGAAACTGAGTAAAGCGATTAAACTTTGATAGTGTTTATTCTAATTGCTTGATATTTGTATGATTGTATGTTCATATATGTAAGTATATCTATGTAAAGTAAAGCCGTACACTGTATTAGACTCGGAACTCAATCGTCTGGTTGTTGTAACTGTAAAAGAAATTTGTTTGTAGTTTACATATAGTTAAGAGGAGTTTTTTCAGTCTTTGACCGCATTTTAATTCGGGTCGTTATCGGTTATGTTGACCTGACCTGAAGATTGTGGAAATGACTTAAAGTTCTTTAACTTTATATTTACTGACTGTCCATAAAGTAGCTTTATTTATTTCCTTTCCTTTCTTTAATTCGATCCACCCGTGTTTCAATTGAAAAAACACATTTTGCACTTTTATTGGTAATCGAGTATCGAAACTAGGTATTAATTACTAACTATCTCAAATACAATGACTCCTTATTGGGTACAAGCTGTTAAAATTGTCAAGGAAAACCTTATGTTCTGCGCTTTCAGTGCTGCTTGAACATGAATTGTAGATAAAGATGTAATCTTAACGAGCAAAAAGATTGGTTCAGTGATCGGTTTCTCTGCTCTTTTCAAACGCGCCTGGCAAAACATCGTTAGTAATTGCAATTTCTATGTCGTTTCAATAAATCGGTGACAATATATCTGGATATCCCTAAAAACTAGGTGTCCAGGCGTGACCCTTTTATTTGACATAAGGAACTAATACAATTCAAATTCGACATTTTCTAGCCTAACAGTCGATTTTAAATGACCTCCTGATAAACTCGGCTGCTCAAGGTGATCTTTCATTATCAAAATTTGAAAAATATTGTTTTCGTCATGTCAAATTTGATTATGTTTGTTCAAATTTCGGTATTTTCATAGAAGAGATATTCGAATAAAATATTCTGAGTAAATTTACCGTTAGAACTTTTAATAATAAGGCCTGTTTTCTCAATGTCTGGTAAGCAGTATCTTCAATTTCATTGAATCGTGGCTTTTTTCCCATAACCAGATTATACGATTATTTATTATATTTATAATTATAAGAAAAACCTACAAGATTGGCACCATATGTATTTGGCTATGCCGCAGTGTAATAAAAAACTCTTAAATTAAACTTTCACTCTAATCCTAACAACCTTAGAAATAATTTCTGAAAAGTGCTGTTTATGAGCATTAGATAACCGTTATCATATGCCTCTCTTATCTTCGATTTTCTGTATTTTTGTTTCGAATAACACTGTGTTATAAACACAGATAAAAATATTTAACTGCATTGTTTTGTGTTTCTAAAATATATTACATATGTTTGTGAATTTTATTTGTAAATGTTGTTGTACTCAGAACTATTTGCTTATTTTATTTGTATATAGTATTTATTTCAGGTCTTCTTCCTAATTGATTATTTCATAAATTCCTTCAGAAAGCTTAATTTTATTTTGTTATTAGCACTAATCCTCTCGTAATCACGCTCCCATTAGCGATTTCGTGAAGCTTTGAAGTGAATTAAATGAGATTATTTCACATAAAACTATCTAAATAGGCATTGAGAAGTTAAAAGAAAAAAATTGTTCAAATTTCAAAAGATCGACGTGAACCTGAGTAATTTTACATTTGAAAGCTCAACTTGAGAAAATCGTATATGCTATGTCATTTAGGTTAGACAAGATTTTATAAATTCAATCATTTTATATTTCGTTAAATTTTCAGAGCTTATCCAGACAACATTTATATCTCTACCATTGTTAATTGTAATAATAATCGTAAATATTAGGGAAAAAACTAATTTTTCAGACAACTAGCTACGTCAACCCAATTGGAAACTTCTCAAACGCATTATCTTATGTTTCAGTTTAAAAATATTAAAGTCTGATATCTCTCACTTCCCAAAAAAGTACTACTTTTTATGCTTGTACGAGAAGAGCAAAAAAATTTCTTCTCATTCAGTTAGGGGAAATACTAACATTGCCGAAGTCTAATTGTAAATATTGCAACGGTAATGAAAAGTATATTTATATCTTGAAAAATATACAATATTCTTTCATATACCCACATTTCGAACAATATAGAATATAACGGGTGATCCAAGTAGAGGTACTTTTTTCAATAGCTGAGAGTGTACACAAAGATCGTAGAGAGTCGATTCAGCGTCTTTCGCAGCAACTGGGACTGATGGTATGGAACGACTTGGCGCAGTTTGCGTCGAGATCTTAAATTGAAAGGGTACAAAATACAGCTCTTGCAAGAACTGAAACCGCTCGATTTTCCCCAGCGGCATCGCTTCACTCTATTGGCTCTTGAAAAGTTTCAAGAAGGACCGACGTTTTCGATCAAAATTCCAATTCAAGTAAAATTACAGCAGTCGAGACAAAGAGTAACCTAAAGAAATTCAAGAGCTAGCATTTCATCCAGAAAAACCGGTTTGGTCTGGTTTGTGGGCCGGTGGAATCATTGGTCCATATTTCTTCACTTGCCACACATCGCATGAATCAATTATTTATTAAAATAAAATTTCAGTGAGTAGATAATTTCATGTTTTGGTCCAGTCGTTGGACTTTTTCCTGTGAGAATTTGTAAATCATACGGTTTATGCGGACAACCCGCTTCAATTCAGGCCTTGGAACAAAACATCACGCGTGCCATTCGCCAGTTTCCAATCGAAATGTTCGAACGAAATAGAAAATGGATGGACCATCTGAGACGTAGCCACATCCAACATTTCAAGGAGATAATTTTCAAAAAATAAAGCGCCGGAGACCCTATAAAGTATATATATAAACGATCAGTATGTTGAATCGATTTAGCCATGTCCGTCTGTCCGTCTGTCTGTATATATACGAAGTAGTCCCTCAGTTTTTAAGATATCGTTCTGAAATTTTGTAAACGTCATTTTCTCTTCAAGAAGCTACTCATTTGTCGGAACTGCCTATATCGGACCACTATAACATATAGCTGCCATACAAACTGAACGATCGGAATCAAATGCTTGCATGGGAAACTTCATCATTTGACGATATATCTTCACGAAATTTGGTACGAGTTATTGTTCATAGAAATAATGTAATATCAGAAGAAATTGTTCAGATCGGCTAACTATAGCATATAGCTTCCATACAAACTGGACACACAATTACTAAAACAAATGCACCTGTGAAGGGTATATTACCTTCGGTGCAACCGAAGTTAAAGTTTTTTCTTGTTTTTTCTTAAAAACAAAAGGAGGGAATAAATAAAAATAACTAATTTTTTCAATCTTTCGAGTTTCTGCGGCCGAAACGAAGTCAGATATGGCCTTTTAACGAACATGATCGGGTTTATATAACGCGAAGTCGATAACTCATATCCAGAATGGTATGGATTTTCTTATGTACATATGTACATACATGCGTATTATCCGATAAGCCACCTTATAGGAACTATTTGATAGATCGGGATTCGGATTACTTAATATTCTTCAAGTGTGTACATTCAAACCGAAATCTCAGATATCATGGCAAGACTTTATTATCTAAGATAAACACAGGAAGACTTTTTTACTTTCTAAGAAACAACGAAAAGTAGAGATACATACTTATGTGTGGTCAATGTATGAATAACTTCATAACTATTAGGTCATTTCCTTCAGATCTTTTCTAATGCCTTACCTCGGCTTCCTTAAGGTCCTTTTAGAATTTCATAATTTCAAATACTTTTGCGATCCCTTTTAATAAGTTATTTTATTCTACATTTGCAAAGTTTTTTCTACTCCACCTAAACTGATATCAAAATACCACACACAACTGTATAAGTTTAATGTTTATTTACATAATATTACATAAATATAGTATATTATACACATCTCGCTTGTTTACTTACCCGCAATAAATGTCTTGCTACTCTGGATACTGACATTAAAGATTTCCACTGCGACTTCCATTTATTAAAAATTCCATAGCAGACGACTTGTCGTGGAAAATATTATATGTATGTACATATGTATATCAAATGAACGCTTTGTTTTGAAATTATTGCTAAGTTGTGGGGAAAAGCCACACGAGACTAGCACGCGAAAGCCGGTGTCTTACTGACGTCGCAAGCTTGACCTTATCTCGTGACTCAATTAAAAATTGCATACAAGTGTGTTGTGAGTCCACATACATACTTATGTATGTATATACATACATATTATAAAAATGTAAAAACAAAATATTGTTTACATTGCAATCGAGACTCGCACCGATTGACCGCTGCGGCTGAGGACATTCTACTTTATTACCCCCGCGTAGCAGATCCGGTAACTTTAGCCCGGTGAGCGTTGCTGCGTTCATTGCACCGGCATAAACGTTGATAAATTCCTTGTCTGGGCGTTGGTGCGTGTGTGTGTGTGCATACAAATGCAAATCGTGCAAATATTTTATTATCTTATGTTAAAATCCCCAGAAATAAAGCTTTTTATTGCAATTAAAATCTATGTGTAAGTGTGTTTATGTGTACGTCGACTTACGGCGCGTATAATTCGCAAATTATCCACTCGCTCGCCTTCACAGTCTGCGGTTGATTTCTTATCATCTTTGTGACACGCCCCTCCTTGATTGTGGCGTTTGGCTTGCCCTGGTTTTGTTTAACATTGTTGTTGTTAATTTTTTTGCGAAATCTTTTATTTTTACAGTTTTACACAACTGTTTTCGTACTTTTGGGTTTTATTATGTTCTTCTGCTTATTTGAGTAAACAAATATTCTTCGCAAAAGCACTTTGTCTCGCATTTGAATGTTTCGTATATCGGCCTTTCACTACTTTTTATACTCTAAACAGGTTATATTCAGTTTGCTACGAAGTTTGTAACACCTTATACATACATACATACATATGTATGTATATGCAAATCAAAGCGAGTTGATTTATGTCCATGGAGCCAAAAAACGGAAAAATCTCGTATACGCGAAATGTTCAACGGACCCTTCTGAACAACTTAGCCTATGAGACTATGGGTCCAATACCTTTTCAAGCCAGGGATTTTTTAGGGATCATACAAATTCGTTCGTCAGTTTTTGAGATATTCGAATGAAATTTAATAGGTAATATGTACATAAGTGCATTTTAATATTATAATATATTGATCATTTATTGGAATCGGTCAGATCGTGCGACTATAAAATACATATGTATACCTCCCCAATTTTTCTGATTTTTATACTCTCGCAACAAAGTTGCTAAGGAGAGTATTATAGTTTTATTCACATAACGGTGGTTTGTAAGTCCTAAAACTAAAAGAGTCAGATATAGGGTTATATATACCAAAGTGATCAGGGTGACGAGTAGAGTTGAAATCCGGATGTCTGTCTTTCCGTCCGTCCATCTGTCTGTTAAGTTCGAAGATGGGCAAAATCGGCCCACTGCCACGCCCACAAAATGGCGGAAACCGAAAACCTTTAAAGTGTCATAACTAAGCCATAAATAAAGATATTAAAGTGAAATTTGGCACAAAGGATCGCATTAGGAGGGGCATATTTGTACGTGGTTTTTGGAAAAGTGGGCGTGACCCCGCCCCTACTAAGTTTTTTGTACATATCTCGGAAACCACTATAGCTATGTCAACCAAACTCTACAGAGTCGTTTCCTTCAGGCATTTCCATATACAGTTCAAAAATGGAAGAAATCGGATAATAACCACGCCCACCTCCCATACAAAGGTTATGTTGAAAATCACTAAAAGTGCGTTAAGCGACTAACAAAACACTAAATTTTACGAAAGAAATGGCAGAAGGAAGCTGCACCCAGGCTTTTTTTAAAAATTGAAAATGGGCGTGGCCTCGCCCACTTATGGACCAAAAACCATATCTCAGGAACTACTAGACCGATTTTAATGAAATTCGGTATGTAATATTTTCTTAACACCCTGATGACATGTACGAAATATGGATGAAATCGGTTCACAACCACGCCTTCTTCCAATATAACGCTATTTTGAATTCCATCTGATGCCTTCTCTTTATAATATACATATGTATACATTAGGAACCAATGATAATAGCGGAATAAAACTTTACACAAATATGGCATTTGAAAAATATGTAAATGACGGATAATGAAATCTCGATTATCACTTTATCGTACGAGAGTATAAAATGCTCGGTGACACCCGAACTTAGCCCTTCCTTACTTGTTTAAAATAAATTAGAAATCGCTGGCTCGAAACCGGTTTTAGACCCTTAAGCAAAGTTCCCTAAAAAGCTGCTAATTTGTCGGAATCGCCGATATCAGATCACTACAGCAGACACATATCTGCCATGCAAACTGAGCGATAAAAATCTTATCCTTGAATGAAAAACTATTTTATTAGACGAGATATATTCACGAAATAAGGCCTGAATTATGGTTCAAGGTAACGGTCCAATCTCTGAAGCGGTCAAATCTCTGAAAAATTGCTCAGATTGGGCCACTGTAGCATATGTACGTAACAACAACCATACAAACTGACTGATAATTTTTATTTATGAAGGGTATTCGCTTGCGCCAAAGTTAACATTTTTTTATTTAATTATTTTATTTTCGTTTAGTTTAAGGCGAACCAGTTTACGTATGGTTTCTGTGCCGTTATAATTTTTTTTATCAATTTTTGTTTTTTTTTTTAATTTTTTGTTTTATATGGAATTTTATCTTGGTTATTCACTTTCTAAAGCAATTCATTTGTTGTTACAATGAAATACAAGTTTTATGTAGGTTTTTGGATTGAATGATTTTATTGACCACAATTTAGCCACACTTATTATTCTTACTTAGCCATATTATTGTACATATAGTTGAAATGCTTCTTAATCACTATACATAAGTACGTGAGAACACTTCAACTTATCTCAAAACTTCCGCTAGCTCCCGTGGACATCAAGTGTTTATTGAATACATTTTCCTCAGTCAATAATTATTAAAAAAAAATGTAAGCTTAAAAAGGGTGAATTTTTTCGAGGTTTATAATCATTCGAAAAAACATTCTTTGGCAATTATTTTTCGAAGATTTTCTCTTTCAAGTGTTGTTCGCGGCTACGATGCAGATGGTCCAACCGTTGCGTCCAATTTTCGATGACTGGTTCGATCATTTCGACCGTTAACAGGCGAATGCCACACTTGATGTTTTACTCCAAGGCCTGAATCAAAGCGGAATTGTCCGCTTAGACCTTAGACTTTTCATATCCGCACAGGAAAGAGTCCAACGGTGTGATACCACACGATCTTGCTAGCCAATCGACCGTACCAAAACTTAAAATTATCTGCTCATTGAAGTGTTGCCTAAATAAATCCATTGATTGATCTTCTTAGAACTTTTCAATAGCCCATAGAGCGTAGCGATATCGCTTGGGACAGTTTCAGTTTTTGCACAAGCTGTATTTTACACGATTTCACTTTAAGAGCAAAGCGCGTGAAACACATTCTTTACAGAACGTTAATTTTTGTAATAAAGTTGAACGATTTGTAAACACTGTTCACGCGTACGTCTTTTCATGATGAAATGCCAAAAAGTATTGGACAAAAATAACTTGACAGCTCGACACGACTCACGCCTGATCTGTCAAAAAAGGACTGTTGAAAAAAGTACCGTTACTTGGATCACCCGTTATTATGTAATCGCTTACATAAATCATGATTTATATTTTTTATTGTCAAAGCTTGTTAGCTATCAAAATTCATTTTAAAAGCATTTAACGAGTTTTTAGTCTAAATGTTTTATACAACTTGTTTGATTGATTCGTTACACTGCAAATATTTGTCCAATCGAAGTTCTCATATTCGCTATAAAAATTATTGCAAACTGTCAATGTTTGACATAATAATTATAAAGCAAAAGTGTAAAAAAATTAAATTAAAATGAATCGACATTTCATTTTGAGGCAAAGTTGTTAACTGCTTGTTGTATGCATTTTCACTTCAAAGGGCTAGAAATTGAGAAAAACGACTGATTATATTTATTTGCTCGTTCAATAATCAAATATGTTAATGTTATGTTAAAAATAATTGTAACAGAAAATGGGAGAAAGTACTTTAGTTATTTTGCACCTGTGATTGCTTTTCTAATCCGCATTTAATAATATTGCATTTGTCATTATTTATGTTTTAAATTTTTATTTTCACACCTAAAACAAAAACAGTTAATGATAGTTAGTTAGAAGTAGTTCTAACGAGTTTTGTCCGAATGAATCCTGCCGAAGTTTCACACAGTTTTACTGCAAAAAACACGAGGACAACGAATTGTTTTGTTTTAAAAAATAGTAATAAAACATTTAGGAGTAAATATTGAAATACCTTACTCCTAATTAAGCATATAAGATTATTCAAATTATTAAGTGAGATCTAGAAACCTTGAATCACGACAAATTTTTAACAATCTATGAAAGAAATTGTTAAATGATCTGAATGTTCGAACATCTGTTTTTTTATAGACATGTGGTTTTCGTGGAAATACTTTTTTTCAGAGCATGTCTTTTTGTCAGCGTTTGCTTGATTTAAACCAAGTTTGGTTTGCTATTCTATAATAAACAGATATGTTCCGGAACAACCTTTGCAAATGCTGCATATTTATTACTAATATGCCTCTCGGATGCAGCGCGATTATTCGGTCCACATACATATGTACATATGTATCGTCCAACTGAGTCTATAATGCGAACAACCAGGCATCGGTTTCACACCACGTTTAAACAAAATTTTCGCATTTGGGGCATTGATAATCCAAAAGCCATTGTTGAGATGCCGTTAAATTTTCAAAGCCTCAGTGTTTAATGTGTTATATGGGCAGAGACAATCATCGATCCGATTATCTGACAACGATCGAGCCAAAAATGCGGTAGAAGTTTAAATACCTACCGTTGGAAACGTTTAACCCTCAACGGGCATCGTTATTTTACTGCTGTTTGCAAAACACGATGATTGTTAGTCGAATCGAAACAGATCTGACAAATAGAAAGTTCAAAGGCTGTCTTTTAATGGTTGACGAAACTTAAAATTTAAATTCCCGTAAATGATATTTAAAAAAATAGTTGCAGTTATTTAAGTTGGTACATCTCAGTAGTGCGTTGCGATTTTTATAATGGATAAAAATATCGAACAAAGAATTTGTCTAAAATTTTTTATTTCCAACCAAATTTCGTGTGCGGAATCGTTACGAATGTTGGAAAAGGCTTTCGGTGATTCTGTTTTATCAAAAAGTCAAGCTACGAGACACTACGAGTGGTACAAAGCCTTCAAAGACGGTCGAGAGATCAATATAGACTTGCCTAGGATATTTTGAGTATGAAACGCTCCACTCGTCCCGATAAAGCTGAATGAAAACAAAAAAACCCGTAAACAGGCCTCTTTCCATGTCTCTTGGTTTTATGAGTTTGACATACAAACAAGTCAACAATCTTCAAAATGGAACCCGTTTTAAGTCGAACGAAAAGATAAAACAAAATTCACTGAAGGAGGTTTTGAGAACTGGAAAACCGTTGGTACACTTATGCCACATCTGGTGGGAATTATTTTTAAGGCGACAAAAATTGGAAAGAAGTTTAAATACTGGGCAGAAAATCCTAGTGAAAAAAGGGAAAAAGCAGAAAATCAATAAGTGAGTTAAATGTTCTGCCAAATATCGTTGGTTTTAAGTTTTATTTTTTGTCTTTTTAAATTTCTAATAAAATATTAAAAATATTTGTTTCATAAATTTATTGAAGCTCTTAATATTGCGAATTTTTCAAAACCCATACCCACAATACGTAGATCAATGTTCTCGAAATGCTAATCTATGGATTCTAGTGATTTTGGTTACCAGAAATTTACTAAGTAAAAAATAACCGGTCTCGTTAATGCTGGTCTCATTGAACTGCTTGCCACTATATACTATGTATATTTCCTATCAGTAGAGAAAACCTTAGCCTTAAATTTAACTCTCATGCTGTTACACTGCTGTTGAAAAATCCTCAATAAAGTTGTATAAAAGCGGTGACTATTTGATTATGCTTATGCGATCATGATTTATACCAGTAGTTTGTTTGACTGTACTCTCCAAAGTTTAGTGAATCGAAGGTATTTACAATGGTGAAAAAACATGATATATAGTATCAAGATATTATTTAGTTAAAGTCAAACAAGTTGCAGTTTTTTCGTTTTTCTTTTTATACCATATAGAAATGAATATAAGTTCAAAGTATTTAAGTTCTACTAGATAAATTACTTGATATTTGCTCTAGGCAATTAAAAATGCAGTAAACAAATACAAGTACTTCCAAAAGAAAACAAATCTACAATTCATTGTTTATTTTATACACGTGCCCTTTTAATATTGTTACAATAAATATTTATTACATCTACAGAGTTACTAAGCTGAACTTTAATTCTAGTACTAACGGAACGTTACGGAATATGGTTGTATATATTTAAGTTAAAATTTGAGTTTAAATTAATGCTAATAAATAGGACTGAAAAATACACGCTTAGCAATAATAAATAATAATAAACATGTAAGAAAGAGCTAAGTTCGGGTGTAACCGAACATTTCACACTCTTACAACTTGCGGGATTCAAAGCACGGGAAATACCAGGAAAGTTGCAACACGTCAACTAGAGGATTGGAACCCAAGTAATTCAGCCGAATGTCCGAAAATCCTGATATTAGTTATATGGTGGTTGTTGCCCATTTTTATTTACTTTAGGTACAAATATCACTGTTATGAGTAAAACACATTATGAAATTTTCATTGAGATAATTGAAATGATGGCCGATATATGTATGTGGTATAAAGTCATCCGGAAGTTTGAAAATCTTTATATTAAGTACATACATACATGGGGGCTCAGGGAAGTACTGACCCGATTCAACCCATTTTTTATACACATAGTTACTATTGTCAGGAAAGGATTCTCTCTGAATTTCAATTATATATCCCATACAGTGACTGATGTTTTTGGTCAAAAGTCAACTTTAGATACTGGTATTCCTATATTCGGTACCTAGGGGCTTGAACAGTTTTGATTTGATTTGGGCAATTTTTGGTCAAAATCTGGAATACTTTGCAGGAATTATAAGTGCAAAATTGTATTCCGTTATATTGATTGCTTCTTAATTTATGTACTGGAAAGTGAAAGAATCAAGCGAAATTGTGCAATATGGAAAGTAGGCGTGGTTGTTGTCCAATTTCATTCATTTTCACACTATGACTTAGCAATTTAAGAGGAATACCACGCCTCAAATTTTGTCGACATTGGTCTGTAAGGTCCCGAGATATGTGATTTCACCAAAAAGTGGGCGGTGCCACGCCCCTCGTCTAAATTTCACACCGGCTCCCTTTAAACCCTTTCATGCTATAGCAGAAGTAAAATTTAATGTCTCTGGCGTATTTAGTTATTGATTTATTACGCTTTTAATAGTTTAACAGTACCGTTATGTGGAGCGTGTTCATCTTCCGATTTTATTCATTTTCACGCTGTCGATAGGTGCAAAAATTAGGAACTTCTGTTCGAAAAAATTTTTTCAGAAAATAAAAAAATGTGTGTTCGTTTAATATACATAACTAAATTCAGAAATTATTTATCACTTCGCAAAAATAGGTTTCTTTGGACAATTCTTCTGCTTTAAAGCTTACTAACTCCCCAATTGACCCTATACCTACAAAGACTCGTATAAGGGTATATGTATGTACATATGTACATATGTATAAGAAAATCAAAAATCAAAAATTTTTCTGAAAATGTTCAATGTATGCACATATGCTTTCAATCATAAGCTCGATTCCAAGCCCTATGAATACGTAGTAATAATAACATACATACATATGTATGTATATTCACCACTTCCGATTCTCAAACCTCGAACTCTACTCCACACACAATGTTAGATATTGAACTTTCTGTCCGCAATTAGCAATGAATTTTAAATATAATGAAACATCTTCATTGATTGTCTACCTGCATTCATTCATACTTGAAATGCCGCTGAAAATACCTGTCAAGCCGTTACAAGTTCGACGACAATATTAATTAATGGCTTCTACTCGTGCAAAAAATCAACGAACAAGTGAGTAGGTAAAAATCAAAACAAAACCAAAATCAAACATGTTCAGTTAGTTTCACAATATTATGTTTATAGCTCTCCTTTACAGAATATTTCCATTGAATTCGAATCTGGTATGAAAAAATCCCCCAATATATAGACAACGTATTTGCCTTCTCCAGCTGTTCCAATGTTTGCTGAGATGATTTTGCCGGCAAATTGAGTAAATTGAAATCAGACACAATTTGCTTTGACATTTTGTGTGGCGCTCAAACTGTAGGTGTATTCAGGTTTTGTAATTAAAAGAGCAAACAGAGCGCAATAAACGGGTGACACTCTGGAGAAGTGATAACAGAATTTTCTCACATTACAAGTAAATATAATTAAAAGCTACGCTGGAGCTTAACGTGAGTGAACACGTTTTTCGTTTGTGATATTGTTGCGATTTTTCTCTGAAATAATGAGCATGTGTAGCTTTATCAAATGTTTGGGTTTTTACGCGTAACATAATTTTGTATTTTTGTTTGAGATATTCAAGCATGAATAAAGTGTTGCTGTTATATAATCTATAAAAAAAAACTCAGTTGCGAAATCGATTTAAATTATTTATTTTTTTCACTCTTTATCTCTAGTCTAACTAGCCGAATACTGACTTTTAATTGTTGTTGTTTTATCATTACATGTCATTGACTCTGGTCAAAGAAAGTCAAATTACATAATGTAGTTGACCAATAGAAGGTAAGTTTTTAATACAACTCGATTGACATTGTGTTAGAATACTAAAATATTTTGACTATTTTTGTCTTCCGACGATAACATTCGCTCTTTATTTAGTCTTCAAAATTGGAAGCTTAAAAGTCAGCTAGAATCATACATAAGTATGTATGTACGTACTTATATCAAAACCGGCACTCTATACTATAAGGCTTTTCATTTTCACAAACAAATCTTGATGCAAAAATTTTCTAAAGTGAAAACCCGAGTTTCAATTTTTGTTGAGGGAGATTTCAGAAAAAAATCTGAGATAACTTGGCTTAAGTGAGTTGAATGCCGAGTCTCAAAACCAGGAAATGCGAATAAGGTCCACATCATATTGAACTAGCTGCAACTGCAAATATAGGTATGAAGGTCCATTCCCACGACAGGTGGGTCTAAGTAACCGGAACGAACCCGGATTTTTATCCCGCTAACGGCTGTCAACTCGGCAACATTCCTCGAAATTACTTCAAGAATATTTTATGCCGCTACAGCAACAACATAGGTATGAAGGTGGAGAGAGTCGGAATTTCCGCATAAATTTTTATCTTTAATCTTCACTTTCTGAAATGCTTGAAAGCTTAAAGATACAACAATATAAGAGTTTATTCGTATGCTAAAAACCTTTCGTTGTCAAGCGTTTGTTCAGAGAGCGGCTCACATCTGGTTTGTTTCTTCACGCCCTCCATAACCTTTCTTCCTGACCCCTCTTAAAAAGTTCAGAGATTTTGTATGTCAGCTATATGCTAAAGACATCCGATCTAAACAATTTCTTCGAAGATTGCCTAAGCAATCATCCATAACAAATTTCGTGAAGATATCTTCTTCTTCTTCTTCTTAATTGGCGTAGACACCGCTTACGCGATTATAGCCGAGCTAACAACAGCGCGCCAGTCGTTTCTCCTTTTCGCTACGTGGCGCCAATTGGATATTCCAAGCGTAGCCAGGTCCTTCTCCACTTGGTCCTTCCAACGGAGTGGAGGTCTTCCTCTTCCTCTGCTTCCCCCGGCGGGTACAGCGTCGAATACTTTCAGAGCTGGAGTGTTTTCGTCCATTCGGACAACATGACCTAGCCAGCGTAGCCGCTGTTTTTAATTCGCTGAACTATGTCAATGTCGTCGTATATCTCGTACAGCTCATCGTTCCATCGAATGCGATATTCGCCGTGGCCAACGCGCAAAGGACCATAAATCTTTCGCAGAACTTTTCTCTCGAAAACTCGCAACGTCGACTCATCAAATGGTGTCACCGTCCATGCCTTTGCACCAAATAGCAGGACGGGGGTGATGACTGACTTGTAAGAGTTTGGTCATTGTTCGTCGAGAGAGGATTTTACTTCTCAATCGCCTACTTAGTCCGAAGGAGCACCTGTTGGTAACAGTTATTCTCCGTCGGATTTCAAGGCTGACATTGTTGTTGGTGTTAATGCTGGTTTCAAGATAGACGAAATTTTCTACGACTTCGAATTTATGACTGATAACAGTGACGTGGGAGCCAAGTCGAGAGTGCGACGACTGTTTGTTTGATGACAGGAGATATTTCGTCTTGCCCTCGTTCACTACCAGACCCATTTTCTGTGCTTCCTTGTCCAGCCTGGAGAAAGCAAAACTAACGGCGCGGATGTTGAGGCCGATGATATCAATATCGTCGGCGTACGCCAGCAGCTGTACACTCTTATAGAAGATGGTACCTTCTCTGTTTAGTTCTGCAGCTCGTACTATTTTCTCCAGAAGCAGGTTGAAGAAGTCGCACGATAGAGAGTCGCCTTGTCTGAAACCTCGTTTGGTATCGAACGGCTCGGAGAGGTCCTTCCCGATCCTGACGGAGCTTTTGGTGTTGCTCAACGTCAGTTTACACAGCCGTATTAGTTTTGCGGGGATACCAAATTCAGACATTGCGGCATAAAGGCAGATCCTTTTCGTGCTGTCGAAAGCAGCTTTGAAATCGACGAAGAGGTGGTGTGTGTCGATTCTCCTTTCACGGGTCTTTTCCAAGATTTGGCGCATGGTGAATATCTGGTCGGTTGTTGATTTTCCAGGTCTGAAGCCACACTGATAAGGTCCAATCAGTTTGTTGACGGTGGGCTTTAATCTTTCACACAATACGCTCGATAGAACCTTATATGCGACGTTTATGAGGCTAATCCCACGGTAGTTGGCGCAGATTGTGGGGTCTCCTTTTTTATGGATTGGGCATAGCACACTTAAATTCCAATCGTTGGGCATGCTTTCGTCCGACCATATTTTACAAAGAAGCTGATGCATGCTCCTTATCAGTTCTTCGCCGCCGTGTTTGAATAGCTCGGCCGGTAATCCGTCGGCCCCTGCCGCTTTGTTGTTCTTCAGGCGGGCAATTGCTATTCGAACTTCTTCATGGTCGGGTAATGGTACGTCTGCTCCATCGTCATCGATTGGGGAATCGGGTTCTCCTTCTCCTGGTGTTGTGCGTTCACTGCCATTCAGCAGGCTGGAGAAGTGTTCCCTCCATAATTTAAGTATACTCTGAGCATCAGTGACTAGATCACCTTTGGGGGTTCTACAAGAGTATGCTCCGGTCTTGAAACCTTCTGTAAGCCGCCGCATTTTTTCGTAGAATTTTCGAGCATTACCCCTGTCGGCCAGCTTATCAAGCTCTTCATACTCACGCATTTCGGCCTCTTTCTTTTTCTGTCTGCAGATGCGTCTCGCTTCCTTCTTCAATTCTCGGTATCTATCCCATCCCGCACGTGTTGTGGTCGATCGTAACGTTGGTTGGTTAGGTAGCCTGTTTTCTCTCCGCTGCGGCGCGGCACTCCTCGTCGTACCAGTTGTTCTTTTGCACTTTCCGAAAACCAATGGTTTCGGATGCAGCTGTACGTAAGGAGTTTGAAATGCCGTCCCACAGTTCCCTTATACCGAGTTGTTGATGAGTGCTCTCGGAGAGCAGGAGTGCAAGCCGAGTAGAAAATCGTTCGGCAGTCTGTTGTGATTGCAGCTTTTCGACGTCGAACCTTCCTTGTGTTTGTTGGCGTGCGTTTTTGCTGCACAGAGGCGGGTGCGAATCTTGGCTGCAACAAGATAGTGGTCCGAGTCGATGTTAGGACCTCGGAGCGCACGCACATCTAAAACACTGGAGACGTGTCTTCCGTCTATCACAACATGATCGATCTGGTTGGTAGTTTTTCGATCCGGAGACAGCCAGGTAGCTTGATGAATTTTTTTGTGCTGGAATCTAGTAAGACAGACAACCATATTTCGGGCCCCGGCGAAGTCGATCAGCCTCAACCCATTTGGGGATGTTTCCTCGTGGAGGCTGAATTTACCGACCGTAGTGCCAAAGATACCTTCTTTGCCCACCTGGCGTTGAAGTCGCCAAGCACGATTTTGACATCGTGGCGGGGGCATCTCTCATAAGTGCGTTCCAAGCACTCATAAAGGCATCTTTGGTCACATCGTCCTTCTCATCCGTCGGAGCGTGGGCGCAGATCAGCGATATGTTGAAGAACCTCGCTTTGATGCGGATTGTGGCTAGACGTTCATTCACCGGAGTGAATGATAGTACTCGGCGACGGAGTCTCTCTCCCCCACCACGAATCCCACACCAAACTTGCGCTCCTTTATATGGCCACTGTAGTAAATGTCACAAGGACCTACTCGTCTCTGTCCTTGTCCCGTCCATCGCATTTCTTGGACGGCGGTGATGTCAGCCTTTGTTTTTACGAGGACATCAACCAGCTGGGCAGCGGCACCTTCCCAATTAAGGGACCGGACATTCCAGGTGCATGCCCTCAATTCGTAGTCCTTCTTTCGTTTGCCATGGTCGTCATCAAAAGGGGGGTCTCTCATCCGAGGCTGCTGTTGGTTTTTCATTGGGGTGAGCTTTTTACGTGGGGGGTCCCAAACCCAGCGCACAACCCTTTGCAGGGGTGTTTCGCCTTCTCACTTTAGCTCACCTTCGAACGGATGTTCTTAGGCTACCCAGAGGATACTTGGTCAAAGACCGGAAGTTGTGAGCTGCTTGAGTCATATGTAAAAGAATCGTTTCTGGCCACTCCCAAGTGAATGGCGATCAGAGAACTTTCCTCACTTGCGTGAACTTCTACACATGACCCCATCCTCCCGTGAAGATATCTTCTCAAATAAAAAAGTTTGTATGGTAGCTATGTACATATGTATGTATATCTGTTATCGGTGGTTCTGGCAAAAAAGCATCCTCTTGAGTTGAAAAGAGCGTGTGCAAAGTTTTAGATTCTATCTGAAAAACAAATATGTATACATATATACAATATACATATATGTATACAGATGGACGGACAGACAGACATGGCGAAATCGACTCAGCTAATTCAGATTGACTCCGGTCAGTTGCCTGATCGATTTTATCACTTATCCAAGAGCGTTAAAAGAGTTTGGTGACCAAAGTCTTAAGAGTTAGTAAAATTAGAGTTATTTTAAATTAACTTAAAGTTTCTTTAACTCCCTTTAGTAGCAACCATAAAAGATGCATATCATTCCCGTACGTGTGTGCATGTTCCGAAGCATTTCCATTGCTAATTATTAACTGGCAAGTATCTCACTAGTTCAAGGTTTTACTCAGTTACCAGCGGTTATCTCTACCAAGTATAGCTTTTATATATACTTATATGTATATAGTATATAAAGTAGTCTCCATACCGCTCGTAATTTCACAAGAATCTGGCAATTCATGATATCTGTGTGTTATGCCGTGTCGCTGATAACGACGTGTCTGCGCTGGTTGGTGGAGGAAGAGCGGTCTGTCTTTATGTGGTTTAATTATAGGAAACGTAACAATGATAAATTGCGACATAATGGCGTTAGGAATTGCGACGTTGCCATTGCTGATAAGACAGTTGGCGTGTGTCCAGCGCGTATTTTCAGAGCAAGTAGGTGTGTTTGTGTGTTAGGCAAATAGTAGACATCCATATTGATTATTCATTGTTTGGGGGTAACCTGAGTGCGCTTCCAAAGTATTTAATAGATATACTATATACATTATATACGTACGTACATACATATCTATATATACAGTTGCAAACTGAGTCAATAAATCTGTCTTTTGTACGTTTTATTTCAAATAAAACTGATTTCCTTTGTCGTATTATATAATATGCACTAAACTACGCAATTTAAGGCTTATTACTGGGTGCCATTAATAATTTTAAAAATTCCTCCAAAATTCCCTAAATTCCGCATGAGACTTTCCAATACAGCGCGACAATTTATGTGATAAACCCGATATATCCTGACGCAAATTCGGTCAAACAATACTTTATACTACCGTTATGCGGCCAACTTGCTCGACTGCCCACTTTTTGCGCCCCCATTAACGGTTGTTTACGTAAGTGCATTGCCTCGGGGGCCAATATCACGGCTAATGGCTTTACGATTTGTTATTTTTAACACACCTGCTTTTTATACACACATACATATTTTTGTTTAACAAAGGCATGTAACAACTTCAAACATATGTATGTATGTACATATTTACTTGATGTAAAAGGCCCTGTCGGCATATCGAAACCATCAAAAACAACTTACAAAAGCGGTGGTTAAAGTTAGTTCCACGGAGTGGGCGGCTGCTAATACTGGTTAGGGGCTTTGTGGTGAAGCATTAATTTATTTTAAAAATCTTAAAAATCATTTCTCATATTATTTATAATCAATGCAGGCAGGCACAACCGTCTCACCCGCCCACCCGCTTGCACTTTTCAACTTTTTCAGGGGCATCGCACCTTATTCAGACACTTCATATGTCATAAGACAATAATAATTGCAGCAGCAGAAATACGTCGAACACACACACACATACAATATGTAAGAATCGAACAGTGGAGAAGATGCGAGTACATAAGTTATTAAAATGCCGGTTGGAGCATTTCCAGCTCGTAAATAAGCGCCGCAATGACAATGCCCAAAAATGAGGTATTAACATTTAATTACGTTGCTGTTGTGGCTTTGTGTTTGTGATAGGAAGATTTTAGCCAGCAATAAACACATATTTTTGCATACGTGTTTACATAAAAATAATAATAATATAAACAATGAAAAGATGTGCAAAATAAGTTGTGTTTGTCACGAATTCCGCATCGTTTATGAAACAAAGCATTAAAATTATGTTTTTTATATATTTCCTGTATTTTTTTATATTTTTTTTTGTTGTTGTTTACAAAAAGCAAAGATTTGTAAATAAAACCAGACTTTATAAATATTTTTATTGCTTTAATATCTATGCGATGTTTGGTGTGCGCTGGCGTATGAGCAACATTATAGATATGAAAAAATACTTGTTGGAATGTTGTTTTTTTTAACTGTTTAAATTTAGCAATATATTTATTATAAATTATTATACATACATTTGTTAGCCATGACCATATGTCCGTCTGTCCTTCTATGTATATACGATCTAGTCCTCAATTTTTGGCGATACCGATTTGAAATTTAGCATCTCTCCATCTCTCTTCTCTCACGAACGGACGATATCGGATCACTACAGCGTATAGCTGCCATACAAACTGAACAATTGGAATCAAGTGCTTTCATTATTGGAAGAGGGGGAAGAGTCAATTCCGCGCCCTTCCCAAACGAATCCTTTGTTCTATGGGCCCTTGAAAACTTCTAAGAAGATCCAACGTTTCCGAGCCACATTTTGTTTAGCGATGAGGCCCATTTCTGGCTCAATGAGTATGTAAACAAGCAAAATTGACGCATTTGGAACGAAGAGCAATTTAAAGACATTCAAGATTCATTCATAAAAAACAACGTTATCGCGCCATTATAACTGACAATTTGATGTCTGAAATTGGAGGTCGTTATATCGACGACATTTGGTTTCAACAAGACGCGCCATTTCTCACACATCGCATTAATAAATGGGTTTATTGAGAGAACACTTCGGTGAGCAGTCTAAAGTTTATGCGGACAATCTCGCTTAGATTCGGGCCTTGAAGCCAAATATGATAACGAAATAAATGAGAAAATAATATTTGCATATCTTTTCTAAATTCAAAAATAATTATTTAAAGCATTCATCAAACAATTGTTTGTTAGCTGAAGCCTGAAATTCAGGTTAATTTACTGTATACATAATTATAAATCTAAATCTTGGGTATTTCCCGCATTGTAAATATTTCACTACGTAAACAAAAATCATTTTACATTTGTAGATGCCTTTTTCAGAAAATTCTGTGAATTACATGAAAATCTTACGCTTGCCTCTCGATTTGTAATGAAATAGAATTTTACAAGAGCGAATAATTGGAAACGATACATGCTCTCAAAAACTCTTCACAATGCAACGCTTGCACTCGCTCTCAATTTATTTTTGTTTTTTAATTATTTTTATTAATTCATGCAATGCAAGTACTCAATGCTTTCTATTCATAAAACTGTAAATCTCAAGAAACGGGAATCGTTAGATTTTCCCATTTCAACGGCAAGTACGAGTATGAAATGAATGGGCCGCTATTCTCTTAATAAAATTACGAAATCGGCTGGGAAAATTTGTCACAAAGTGAAAGAAATTGCATTGAAGGCAAACACAAATGAGGGCATTAAATTTCAGAAAAAAAGTGAGAGTAGAGCAAAGTCAGACAGTCTTGATTGACATATCGTATATACCATATGTATGTACATAAGTATGTGTATATTATTATTAAATATATGGTATACATATGTACATATGTCTGAATATACATATGTATGTATGTGCCTTTAATCAATCAGTAAACAAATGTGCAATGCTCTTCGTAATAATTTAATATTAAAATGATGCCAATGAATTGTTGCTTTCATATTGTTGTTGTATTCTTAGGAGGCACGTCAACAAATAAATAATTGAAAATATTTTTTGTTTACATGAAATAAATTTCCCATGACTTTATAACAGTGTAGACGAAAAGGGGCAAGCTTTCATATGTCGAATTGACGTTTATTTCTTTCAATTGGCAAACTTTCAGGAACAAAAAAACCGCAATAACGGCGAAAACGTCACGCTGAAGGGGCGTGTGCTGTGACGTTCGCTGTCACGCGATTATTTTGCAAAGCAAAACGAAAAGGGACCGCAAATAAGTCAAAAACATAATAATAAATAAAAATGTCGAAAATATGTTTTTGAATTGATTTTAATTAAAAAAATACTATATTTATAAAGTCAACAACTCACTTAAAAATGCAATTTTTGCTTAACTTTTTCAATTTTGTATTGCCTTTTCAGCCTTTTTTCGTTATACATATGTATGTACAAATTTGTTAAATCAAATCACTTTTTTTGAATTTTGCACATTTCAATATTTACGCAAATACTTTTGCACACATTTTCAGACATTCATACACACACATACATAAGTAAGTACATACACACATACATATGTATATATGTATGTGTATAAATATTTTTTCTCATATTGACGTATTTAAATATCGGTCCTTTTGTAATTGTCATGCAAAAAAGTTTCAAAATTCATTCTTTTAAAAATTCATCCTAAAATAATTTCATCAGCGTTTGAACGCATTGTTTTTGTGTCAAAATTAAAAAAAATATAAATCACGTTATTCAGTTGAATAATTCTGTATTTTATTCTACATACATACATATGTATGTACATAAATATGTGTGTATGTATGTAATATTTCATAAATGCGCTAATAGCTGGGTCATGAAACTCATTTCGGCGGCAGCACATGCATTGATCACTTGAAATGAGAACTTGAGTAGCTGGAATGTGCAGTTATAATATATCGAGTATTCACATGTGTCTGCCAAAGCCCTCTTTTTCACGTGTATGGCCCAGCTGGCATTTGTCGCTGTTATTGTTTTTGTGGTCGCCAGCAAATCTCTTTATTGTATGGAATTAACACTTCGGCATGTGACATAGAATTAGACGATTAGCAATGCACCTTGCCATTAAGCACATAAGTACATACATAAGTATGTATGTAAGTATGTAAGTATGTGTATTTTGATAGTGTCCCTATGTAGATATGTGCATATACTAAATACTTTACTTGTGAAAAATTTTTAAGTACGCGTACTTACATACATACATATGTGGCAGTAAGTGTTAAATATATACTTAAATATACACACATGCATGTATGATTGTTCAATTATACTTACATATACAAATAAACAAGCTGACAAATTCACATCGTTGAAAAGAATTAACATTACTATGACAAAATTTTATTTTATTATTAAAATTAGATGCCACTTTTGTAATACAAATCGACCTCTACTTCGAAATAGTCCTTGTCCTTGATCTTGGCGATTTCTGCCAAGCTACCATTCTGGAAACAGGACAAATTCGCTTTGAGCCAGATACAAAGAATATAGCGAATGTGTAAGCCATTCGTTCTATTTCATTGATTTTATTTTTAACACGGCGTATTGTCCCGGTTGCGAGCTCATGCGAGTCTACTTTGCACAAAGCAAGTCCAACACGCTAATTTTACATCGTTGAAATTGGATCTCGATTAGATTCTTTTGACAGTATTATAAAACATACATACATATGTATGTATTTATAAAACAGTCACTTTTGGACGTTCACTGCGTTCATCGTAATCGGTAATCGCTTTACTTTTACGGAATTTGAATTACACTCTTCTGTCTCACAGGAATAATATTTTAACACTTAAAGCTTCTATAATGGGTCCTGGTATTTTGAAACACATGCTATAAAAATGGGTCTGTCCTATATAGGGATGCAAACGATGCATCGATGTTTCTGAAACATCGATGTTTTTGTCAAAAAGCATTGTGATTCTAAAAACATCGATGCATCGATGTTGCCTGGATCGATGTTTTATGTCGATGTTTTTTCAAATTTTACTCCACATCTTTGCAGCACTTTTTCTCGGTATTAATGCGAAAACATCAGTGTGTAAAGAGTTTCTTGACATACTGTATGTAAATAATTGCGTTAGACGTTTAAATATGTACATAATATTTCAGATTTTCAAAATGCTGCCTTCAAAATTAAAAAGCAAGGTCTGGAGCTTCTTTATAAGAAATTCAGATGCTTCCGCCACATGCAAACTATGCAACAAGAAATTAAAAACATCAGGTAACACGTCAAATCTTCGCTGTCACGCTGAGAATGAACATAAAAAGGTATTACTCGATCAAGTTGATAATGCAGAATGCTCCTCCAAAACTACGCCGCACTCGGAACCAAAACAGCGAACAATTTCTGAAATAATTAACATATCACCAACCGCTGGGACGACAGCATCAAGTGAGTTATCCGACAATAGTAATAAGAAGACTGCATGTATTGAATCGTCTCCAAGTACATGTACTTCGTCAGTACTGCAAAATAAATCGGATCAGTTGCCAGCGCTGATCCAACCTAATGTAAAAGACTTTTTTGAGCAGGTCAAAAGTATTTCTTGCCATGGCCCTAAATTAAGGAAAATTACAGAAGCAATTGTGAAATATACCTTATTATAATGGACAACAAGCCATTTTCCACTGTAGAAGGAAATGGTTTTCTGCAGATGATGAAAGAACTGGTTCCGCTTTTTAAAGTTTCAAGTAGAGAAACAATAAAATTACGAGTGGATGAAAAATATGAAACGCTGTCTTCAATTTTCAAAGAGTATATTCGTAAGTGTGACAGTTATTGCCTCCGTATGACATATGGACGGAGACAATGAATAATCTGTCGTTCCTTGGGTTAACAATTCATTTTTTGGACAATTTACGTTTGTTGAGTGGGACGTTGGAAGTAATCGAACTGCACGAAAGTCATACAGCAGCTTATTTAGAAGAAACTATGTTAAAACTTTTCAACGATTGGAACGTTTGCATAAATAAAGTTTCTGCTTGTGTAACTGATAATGATTCAACCATGACGAAATTAAATACAAGCTTGTTTGGCGAAAAAAAATAATACCCTGCTTCGCACACATGCTTAATTTGGTTGTAACGCAATCAATAGATAAGTCCACGCAAGTATCAGCTTTGATAAGACGCTATTGTAGTGGAGAAAGTGAACTGCAAAAAAACATGAATAAGAGATTTGACAAACTTGAATTTAATTCAGTTCTGGCGTTGGCTACTGTATTGGATCCGAGATTCAAATTTCTGCATTTTAAAGATTCACTGTCTAAAAACAAAACAGTTTTGTATTTAAATAATTTCATAAAGGATGCAAATAATGGCGTTAGTACGTCGGAATCTTCGGATCAGTGTGCAACAGAAAACCCGTTTGATATTTGGAGCCATCATAAACAGTTGGCCCAACAAAATATGAAATGTAAGTTTTCCAATTCATCTGCTATTACAACAACGGAAGTTGAAGTACAAATGTATCTTGGATCAGCTGTTGCTTCTATCAATCAGAATCCAACAGAAATGTGGGATGATATGAAAAATGTATTTCCTGAATTGTATAAAAAAGCTTCCAAATATTTATCCATTGTGGCCACTTCAGTCCCTAGTGAGCGACTGTTTTCTGAAGCTGGAGCATCGATCACACAGCAAAGAAATCGCTTGACAGGGAAAAGACTTTCCAAAGTGTTATTTTTAAATTCTGTTTTAAATAAATAATTTGTTGTTTGTTCAAAATCTATTTATATCTTTTATTTTTTGATAAAATTTTTTATTAATAAAAAAAAATGTTTTAATAGGTAGCTAAAATATATATCAATTAAAGGCGTACTACTGTATTTCACTTATTTATGGTTCTGAAATAAGCTTTTTATGCTCACTAATAAAAATACGTTAAAAAAGTTCAAAAATCCATCGATGTTTCAATGGCCGATGTTTTTGATTTCGGTGTTGTTTGAAGAAATATCGATACATCGAACCATCGATGTTTCATTTCACGATGTTTGCATCCCTAGTCCTATAACAATATTTGCCGAATCGTTTCCACTTTATCTGTGAATGTCCAGCTCTAACCCAATCCAGACACAGAATACTATTTATAACCCGATTCGCCTCATATACATTCGAAATTGACAAGGCAACTATACTTACAACTTATACTTGTGAAATATTTTTCCGTTAGCCGGTGTTAGAGTCTATTTCTTATGTATGCTGTCCATATACTACTTGTATTCATATCATCACCACATCATTAGTACAACAATCGAAAGGCATATAAATCCAAGATTGCAACCAACAAACCTTATATTAATATTTTTCTCTCTGGCTTATATGGACGATGCTACATACATACTTGTTAAGGATGTTATTATCTTTAAGGAAATTGTAAATATACATAATGTTGTCATGACTGGGTGTAGATAGTGCCTCCATTGCGAAATTAGGTGCTTAACTGTATTTGGGCCATTGCATAGCGGGTAGCAAGATGGGTCGCTCCTTGTTAGAAGATGAGAGTGGCTAAATATAGTATGGCCAAGCCTTAGGCGTATGTACGGCTTCAGGATGTTGCTTGCCGTGTTTGCAGGGTAAGTTGGAGTGATTCTCCTTGGGTTTATTCCAATGTAGTGATGGTTTTGCGATATGGATGAACTAAATTTTTATGTTTTAAACATTTACGCATTCCTTACCTTCTTCAACTCTTTTTCGCATATTTTTTCGAGAACTCATTTAAATACACTTCATTCAAAATATTTACATGGAGGAGCTGCTCAAATAAATAAACTTCAGCTAAATGAACCAAAACATATTTGTACTTGAAAAAATGCGCATCTTTATATTTTGACAGAAAATTGTCCCGAAACACTGTCTTCTTAGGAAAATATTTAAATTGTTATTTTAGCCATTATAATTAGAAATACGCTTATTTAATTTTGTTCAATTTTATACTAAAAATAGCTTTAAGTTTGCTGTCTGCAGAAATTGCAGGCTAATTTCAAAAATTGTCACTCTAAAGTACACACTTCCACTTGGCACTAAGTACATAAGTATGTGAAAAACAAACAAACAAGTATTCATAAATTAGGTTATCACTTCCAAGGAAGTATGAAAATCTGCAAACACAGAGCGCCGCCAAATAAATTGAGTGTATTTGAATATATAATATACAGCTACTTATAGCAGAATTGCTCGAAACTTGACGGGCGAGTGACAAAGATAAGGAGGCTAAAAATACATATGTGGGTGAGTTTTTATATATTATATATGTATGTATGTATGTCTATAGGTGCATATTTGATGTTGTATTATGGAACAACCACTTAAAAACGCCGGAACAAGCAACCAAACGACAATATATAGCGCTATGTATGTATATTAGCACACCACATTTGTTCTGAAATTAACTTCATAACAAAAACAAATAATGTAATAAACATAAATTAATCAGAAGCAATAATTTCTAAAAAGGAAGGCCGGTGGTAGCGTATACCTTTATATATATAAAATACATACATATATATAAATCTTATACATATAAATCTTCTGACCGTGTGTTTGTAATTGAACTGCTCCTAAACGGCTGGACCGATTTTGATGAAATTTTTTGTGTGTGTTTAAGGAGATTCGTGGATGGTTTAGATATACAATTTGGTCCACTAGAAAATGTTTTTTTAAATTAATTTTTCATTTGTAATTAATTGCTAATTTTGGAATGTTTTACATTGGATCCGATAGATTGCGCTACCATCGCAGCATCCAATATTCAAACCTTAAATTGGCGTAAACGTGCAATAAACAAAACGATGCCAAAGTAAAAGGCGACATCTGTTGACAAGTTTTCATAATGTGGACAGAGTTGTTCGTTCTTAAGTAATAAATTGGGTGATTCAATCTACAAACATATATGAATAAAAGAAAGTTGTGTTAGTTACAGCATTTATAACTGAAGAACGGCTAAACCGATTTGGCTGAAAATTGGTGGAGAAGTTGCTTAGAACCAGGGTAAGGACATAGGATACCTTTTATCTCTTAATGCCAAAATTTAGTACAACTCATCAATACAAAAATTATATTTAAATCATAAGCATTTGTTCAAAATTTATATTTGTAGGAATCATTTGAATATATGCGTTTAATTTTAAACAGATTCTTCCTCAAAAATAAAACTATTGCTAAGCATTTGGAATAGTAGAAAAGAACCAACACCAAATACGCAGTAAAATAGATTATAACTGGCTCTGTAATCAGTAGTTTAGAATGTATTATACCACGTGCATCCCAAAATACTGATATTATAACCTTTCCAGCTGACTTTTTCGTCTTTCCACGCCTGAGAACCCGTTCATCATGTGCAGTCCACTAGAATGACAGTCGATTGGACTTCAATGGGAAATGATGGAGTTATGTTTCTATTGTCACACACTGACGCAAAAATTTGGTTTTATTACGATTAAAGAGCACCCAAGCACTTCTGAGAATCAGTTATTCGTTGTTTTTGTTTGATTATGAACTTGCGAGGCACCCACTTTGCACAGAGCTTTCGCCTCTTTAAGCTTAGCAAATATCTTTTCATCGGTGGATTTCCCTGAGCCCAAATTCAACAGTATTTTCCCCATTTTTTTTTTAAACTATCGCAAGTTGCTTCATAAAAATGCTATATCTCATTAACTAATAATTATAATCCAACTAATAGAAATCATATAGATGGTAGTAATAGCATTATCTATGTATCAGCCACAGTGAAGCGTGGACTGGTCCTCTAGTATTATATATAATGTTTAAAGAAATTTTGAATTTCACAAGCGAGCTATAATGGGAAGCACCAGCAGAAAGTGATAATATAATATATACATACCTACAATACATGCCTTCAAAAATACACATTAGGGCGGGTCAATTTTTTCCAATAACATCGCGAATCCGGAATATGTTCCACGAATCATAATTATTCTACACGGGAGCCAAATCAATTAAGAAGTTACATGGGTTTACGGGTTTCAAAAATTCGAGAATTTTTATTGTCTTATTAAATTCTAAATAACCTCTAGAATATTGTCCCAAATTTTTCTAGTTAATCCGAGTAATACTTTCGGAGATACAGCCGTGAGAACTTGTGCGCTCGAGCCTAGCTAGGCTAAGTGCGCCGTCTTTAAACGCGTTTTCCCAAAACTTTTGAAGTCGGTTGGCAAGATTTCTCGAAAACTACTCGATCTTCATGAAATTTGACACAGGTCTTTGAGATACAATTCTTAAAGACTTGGGCGAAGAATTTTTTTCGATTATAACTATTGGAAAAACCAAATGTCGCGAAATTTTGACTGACATTTTCATTTTTTTTGTAAAAATGTCTGCCAAAAATCCAATTTTCAGTTTTTTTCCTTCGTCCAAGTTCTTTGTTAAGGTTTTTAATAAAACACGTATTTTTACACTTCAGATGATCTGAGAAGGAGTTATCCTGTCAACGCATATGCATTTTTTTTCCGAGGCTTCACCGGAAATGGCGACGTATGTTGGTAAAAATAAAAAATTCTAATAAAATATATCATTTTTTATATGAGAAAAAAATTTTTGGAAAATACTTTTTTTTTACCCGAGGAAGCCCATGTAACTCTTTAAGCAAAATTGTTTTCCCTTTCCCTACAAATCGACCCGCTCTAATATACATACATACATATATGTATGTATGTATATAATACTTTCTATTTTCTATTGTTTTTGTTATCGCAAAAATCGGAAGCAATTCACATATTATCTTGGAACAGCCGATAAGATAAGGCAAAGTAGATAGAAGCAATGCCAGGCAAAGTGCAGAAGAATTCTACGAATCGCTTGGACTATTAATCACAACACTATGTATTTATATACATATGTATGTATGTAAGCCAATATGTTCACTGAAAAGGGAGTGTGGAATCCAAAATCTAGAGATAGCAAATGTCAAAAGTCTGCGGAAAACGCGTAGTGGCACACAAATAGCACTTGTATATATGCGCGCTCAAGATGCTAAGGCCGCACTCAAACTGGGAAAAATAAAGATTGGGTGGTCGATCTGTCGCCTTCGAGAATACTCGCCTATTCCCAGGTGTTATAAGTGTTTCCATCTGGGTCACATGGCTCGTAAATGCTGCAGTTTGACAGACGGATCTTCCCTATGCACACGCTGTGGAACCGCAGGACACTTGGCAAAATCGTGTACAAACGCTCCGAGCTGCGTGCTCTGCAAAGGGGAGCACTCTGTATTGAGTACGACTTGCCCAAAGTACCTCGAGATGTGCTTGAGAATAGGAAGATTATAGCTTCAAACGGCGCTGCAACACAAACAAGCTATGTGAGTAGAGGAACGCCTCAAGGGGGGGTCCTCTCTCCGCTTCTATGGGTTGCAGCGCTGAACGAAATACTACTCCAACTAAACGGCGGAGGAGTGAAAGCAGTAGCGTATGCAGACGATATAGTGTTGTTGGTCTCAGGCATGTTTCCTTCAACAGTCAGCGAGATTATGGAAAGAGCACTTCGTAGGTTAAACCTATGGGCTAAAAACAATGGTCTAGGAGTTAACCCGAACAAAACAGAACTGATGCTATTCACTAGCAGAACCAAAATATCTCAGTTTCAACTTCCGGTACTAAACGGTACTACACTCACTCTATCCCCCACAGCTAAATACTTGGGGGTGGAGATTGACACCAAACTGTCCTGGAAAATAAATATAGAAAAAAGAATAAACAAAGCATACATGGCCTACTATACTTCTAAGAAAATCGTAAACAAGAATTGGGGCCTTAAACCAAGTATAATCATGTGGATGTATACGGCTGTCATAAGACCTATACTTACATATGGAGATCTGGTATGGTGGCCAGCGCTAAACAAACAATACAATATTAGAAAATTAAATGGAATACAAAGAGCAGCATGTGCGGGTGTTACGGGTGCAATCAGGTCATGTCCGACTGATGCGCTCAATGTGATCCTGCATCAACTACCAATGGACATTTTTATTCACAAAACAGCAGCTATTGCGGCGATAAGAATAAAAGAATTGGGAGGTTGGAATCTGCAGAACTACGGACATAGTGTAATTCTAAAGAAATTCACTATTAATAAATCAGACTACATTATCCCAAAGCTGGATTTCAATAGACACTTCCAGGTGAGGATACCATCTAGACGAGAATGGAGAAGAGGTTCAGTGGTAGAGGAAGATACCACCTCAATCTATACCGACGGGTCCAAAATGGACTGTGGAGTAGGCACAGGGGTATTCTCCGCTGATCTAGGCATATCCCTCTCTATACGTCTACCGAACTCGGCTAGCATCTTCCAAGCAGAAGTACTAGGCATAGAAAAAGCCTGCGAAGTTCTATTAGAAAACCACGGGAATATACATAAAGCAACTATATTTACGGACAGCCAGGCGGCCCTCCTGGCATTGTCTTCACCCATGACAATTTCCAGTACAGTTCACAACTGCAAGGGAGCACTAAGCTCAATAAAAGACAAGCTCCAGCTAAACTTGATCTGGGTTCCCGGCCACAGGAACATTTTCGGTAACGAAAAAGCAGACGAGTTGGCAAAGGCAGGAGCTTTCCTCAATGAATCCATGGCGGAGCTAATACCAAGCCCGCTAGGATCGATAAAAGGAGAGATCAATAAACAATTTCAGCAAATTGCAAACAACAGGTGGAAAAACATTACAAAATGCGTCATACTAAACAATTATGGCCAACATATGACAGGAAAAGAACCAATGACTTATTAAATAGGTCAAGAAAAAGTATTTACAGAATAACAGCTACCACAACAGGGCACTGGCCATTTGGGGAACATGCGTCCAAAATGGCTGCGGAGTAGCAGGGAACAAGGAAACAATCTTCCACTTTCTCTGCGAATGCCCAGCTCTAGCACAGGTCCGACACAAAACACTCGGAATCCACCAAGCACCAAACCTTGAATGGATTTCCACCAAAAGCATATCGGACATAAGTAGTTTCATCGAAACCTCAAAATGGTTTGAGAGAGAAGGTGAAACGTAATAGCAGATACAGGAGGTTCTACGAATAGTGTATCAAAATGGCACATCAAGTGCTAATTGAGCCCGGTACTCCTACCTACCCACCTACCTCGAGATGACGAAATCTCTAAGTAAATGAGGATACTACAGCTGAATCTAAACCATTGCGCAGCAGCACAAGACCTGCTAGATCAGACAATCATAGAGGAGAACATCGATGTCGCCATGCTAAGTGAACAATACTCCCAGCGTCCGAAAAGCACATGGATTGCAGACAAATCTGGGAAGGCAGCAATATGGTCCTGTAAAGGGCAACCTTTTAAGACCTGCTCCAGGGAAGCCCACAATTGCTTTACTTGGGCGAATATTCAGGGGATTTATTTTGTAAGTTGCTATGCCCGTCCCAGCGCAGCTATCACAGAATTCGAAGATTTCCTCTTAAGGCTGTCTTTAGAAACCAGAGGAAAAACACCTATAATAATAGCGGGTGATTTTAATGCTTGGTCAAGTGCATGGGGCAGCAGATGCACAAACCACCGCGGGCGGCTAATTCATGAATATCTGAGTCAAACGCACTTAACAATAATGAACACCGGAACTCGAAACACTTACCAAAAAGGCAATAAAGGATCAATAATTGACATTATGTTTGCAAACGATTCGCTGAGTAGGCACATTAAGTGGGCGGTGTCTGACATATACACAAACAGCGATCATATGGCAATTATAGCACAAATCTCGTATTCCCGAGAGCAGGAACTTCTTAGCAGAGACACCTCCCGAAAGCGAAGCTGGAAGCAACAAGAGTTCGACCCAGACCTGTTTGAGCTGGTCTGGAGCGCATCAAAGGCATCAGGTGAGAGCGCCACCCAATTGGTGGCAGCAGTGCGAAAAGAACTGATCGCAGCATGCGATGCAACAATGCGCAGAACATCACATCACAACAAGCGGCAGCCTGTATATTGGTGGAATGAGGAAATTTCCACGCTGAGAAAGCTTTGCCACTCAGCTAGACGGCGTCTACAGCGTAACCGTGGGGAAACGAACGAAAATCGTCTTAGGGAAGAATTTAAAAGCCACAAGAAGTTTCTTAAGTCGGCAATTACCCGAAGCAAAAAATCATGTTTTGAAAAGCTATGCGAGGAAGCAAACATTGACCCTTGGGGTACTGCTTACAAAATCTGTATGTCCAGATTTAAAAACAAGCAGCAGCAACCTAAAGACGCCTCTTTTATGGGAAAAGTCGTCGGAACATTATTCCCGAAACATGACCGAATTTCATATGCCAAGCGACGAAACGAAGCTGCAGAGTCACCCCCATTAGTCACGGAAGACGAACTACTGGCAATAGTAAAGAAAATCAAAAACACCAAAGCGCCCGGATTGGATGGCATACCAAACAGAGCTCTGAAGGAAGCCATAAGCTCAAAACCTCTAGTATTCGCTAAAATGTACAACGCTTGTATAAAGGAAGAGTTGTTCCCCGACTCGTGGAAAGCACAGCGTTTGGTTCTCCTCCCAAAACCAAAGAAACCTGAAGAACCTTTATCGCACCGACCTCTGTGTATGCTAGATACAAAGGGCAAAGTGTACGAAAATATAAAAAGAAACCTCTTGGAGCTAGCAATCCAAAAAGCCGGCGGATTATCAGAGAGACAATACGGCTTTATAAGAAAGAGATCCACTATTGACGCACTACGAGAAGTCGTCGATACTGCGAAATGTGCAGTAAGTGGCAAAAGATGGAAAGGTGGCACAAAAAAGTACTGCGCGCTGATTACCCTGGATGTCAAGAATGCGTTCAACTCGGCAAAATGGGCAGACATAATCAAAGCCCTGGATGAAATACGGGCCCCTGAATACCTCATAAACATAATAATGAGCTATTTTAAAAACAGAAGGCTGATTTTTGATACGGACGAAGGCACCAAGGGTCAGTGTTAGGCCCACTATTATGGAACCTTATGTATGACGGGGTGCTAAGAAGACAGCAACCAGCAGACGTTAAACTAGTAGCTTATGCGGATGATCTCATGGTCGTAGCAGTGGCCAAACATTTAGCCGACCTGAAAAATAAATGTAACGAGTGCTTAAATGGCCTACGCCAATGGTTCTCTTCTGTGAGTCTGAAACTGGCGGAGGAAAAAACAGAAGTTTTACTCATAAGCACTAGGAAGATAGAAGAACGAATAGAGCTCACCATAGGGGAATGCCAGATTACTTCGCAGCCGCAACTGAAGTATCTGGGAGTAATATTGGATTCCAAATTAAAACTTAAAGAACACCTGGAGTATTCTTCCGCGAAGGCAAACAAAATTTATAATGCCCTATCAAGAATGATGACCAATAGAGGCTGTGTGCGTTCCAGCCGGCGATTCTTAATAGCGAAGGCAATGAGTTCCGTAATACTTTATGCGGCACCAGTATGGATACAGGCAATGGATATAAAATCGTAAATAAAACAAATAAATAAACAAATAATTACAGTGCATAGGCTTTCTGCAATTCGGGTAATAAGTGCTTTCCGGACTATATCAACCGACGCTGCTGAAGTATTAGCCAGCATGCCGCCCATTGACATCCAGGGAGATGAACTCGAGCGTTTATATCAGCTTTCAACGCCTAAAACAGAATTGGCAAGGACAGAGGAGAGAAACAAGAGCACTAAAATGTGGCAGGAGCGGTGGAATTCCTCAACCAAAGGGCGCTGGACTCATCGACTTATACCGGACATCCACTCGTGGATAGAGAGACGACATGGGGATCTAGACTACAATCTGACCCAAATACCTACTATTTTATTGCCCTCGATTTTCGAATACAAGGGAAAAGCTAAAAACCACACTCGGTGTTAGTTTTACAGTCAATAATTTAACGACACTCATGTGTCAGTCGACTGATAAATGGAAAGCTCTCAGCGAAGCGTCAGCATCCATAATGACACAACTGAGACTTCTTGAACAAATTAGGCGTCCGTCAGTCCGTACGATAGATGAGACTTAAATGTCCTGTCCCTCCCACGAAGTAATACTTAATCGGTGGTCCCGTGGGAGAGTCTTGAGTTGGGAGTAGGTTAGGTTTAGCGGATTAAAGTTCCGCACTCCGGCTTTCGATGCTTCCCCCTACTATAAAAAAAAAAAAAGTCAATATGTTCACAACTTACGTCGAATCGATTGTCACATGTGGACTGCCAAATTATATTTTCGTCGAAATTATTTTTACCACCTCTACAAATAAAAATAGTTCACCCAAATATACAATCAAGAGACTTTGCCCAAATGTACAACTATATATGTATATTTCGCTGTCTTCATAATTTTTTTTTTGCTTTACGTTAATTCAATAGAAATTATTTTATTTACAGCTCGATTAATTGGAACACACACATTCTAACACATACAAACAAAAATGTTGTTGCGGCGTCTGATCTGCAGGCCTCCGGCTCCACCATCGTCTTCTTTGCCATCGTATTTGTGGGCGTCGCGACGTGTACGTCACGCTGGAAATCACGCGCCCTGTAGACGGTCAAGTGGGTGAGTAAGCGCGAATATTCTTTCTGCTAATTTTATGTTCACCTTGAAAATTTGCAGTCATGCCTGCTTAGGAGGAAATATATTTATGTTGTTATTTTACCTACACACTATACGTATGGTACTAAGTGCAATGGTAGGGACTTTCACTTTCATTACTTTCGTTACTCATGTGCTAATGATAAACGCTCTATTAAGTATTACTAAATGCCTTCTATGCACTCGAGCGGACTTTGGTGCTGCGAGTACAGATTTCAAGTGCAAAAAGTAAAAGAGATACAAATTGTGATGTGCCACATTTGTGGCACATTCTGGTTAAGAGAAAATAGGTCAAAGTACTTAGCAGATGTATTATTACCGCTATTTATAAATGTAGCGGTATTGGTTTACACACTCGAAAGAAAATATGTCAATATAAGTTGGTATCTCTTTAAATTTGACAAGAAGTTTTGGTGAGGTTCTTTTCAATTATGAGATACTAAGGACATCTTAGTAAAAGACCCCACATCTATCAAGTGTTACAGGGCCTCAGGACCGTCGATCCTTGTCGATCGTAGATGGAAATCATTATCGTTTGTGATTTTCTTTAGCTTTATAACCATCGTGTATTTCATTGAATCTCAATCACTTTGTGGCATAGCAACGACGTTGCACCCAATGGCTTCATTTTGATCCTTCAAATCAAGAACAAACTAGTTGGTCGTACAAGTTTCGGTGTTTCGGTAATAAAATTTTCCATTGTTACGTCCAAGATATGAATATCAAAACTCGTATCTGCCGTAATACTGCGCGATCGTTCCCAGCGATCCTATAGTCTTCACTTAAGATTAAAGGTTAAGGTTAAAGGATAGCTTCTTCTTCTTCTTAATTGGCGTAGACACCGCTTACGCGATTATAGCCGAGTTAAAACAGCGCGCCAGTCGTTTCTTCTTTTCGCCGTGGCCAACGCGCAAAGGACCATAAATTTTTCGCAGAACTTTTCTCTCGAAAACTCGCAACGTCGACTCATCAGTTGTTGACATCGTCCAAGCATCTGCACCATATAGCAGGACGGGAATTATGAGTGACTTATAGTGGTTGGTTTTTGTTTGTCGAGAGAGGACTTTGCTTCTCAATTGCCTACTCAGTCCGTCAAGATAGACCAAATTATCAACGACTTCAAAGTTTTGACTGTCAACAGTGACGTGAGTGCCAAGTCGCGAGTGCGACGACTGTTTGTTTGATGCCAGGAGATATTTCTTCTTGCCCTCGTTCACTGCCAGACCCATTTGTTAGATTTTGTTTTGGATAGCTCCTATCGGTAAATATCGTTCAATTTTGTTATTCTACTACAAAAATATAATACAAATATGATAGTATATTTCTTGCATTCTAAATCGTGGGTTGTTATACGCTGAACAAAGTCCTTTAAGTTTATAAATACTATACGCTTTCGGAGATCTTATAAAACATATACATATGTACATTTTGGCAAAAGCTTGTTCAAAAATATGTATTTTTCTAAGCTGTTAGGACTGTCCTTAATTACTATGCCAAATATGAGCGCAATGATAATGCACCATCGTATGGAGCCACAATTGCTGTTTCGTGGAACCCCTTTTCAAAATATCGAAGAGATAAAACAAAATTTGCTGAACGATCTAAAGGCCATCCCAAAAAGTGTTTCCGAGGACTGGAAAAATCTTTGGGAAAAGTTTATTACATCTGGTAGGGATAACTTTAAAGCCGATAAAATAAACATTGATAAATCATTAAATATTTTTTCTTTTATTTACAATTTCCAGCGACTTTTTTGTCACAATGTATGTACATATGTAAATCATCAGAGTGACAGGCTGAGTCAATTTAGAATTTCCGTTTGTTAGTCAATAGGTCTGTCTGTAGTTGAACTTGTCTCACAGATGTTGAGTTATCAATCTGCACAGTTGCTTTTCCCTCCAAGAAACTGCTTGCTTGTCGGAACCGCCGATATCGGACCATTTTAGCGTGTAGCTCCCTTAAAAACTGAGGATCCAAATCAAGTTTTTGTATGGAAAAATCTATCATTTGAAAAGGTATCTTTTGGAAATTTGGAATAAATTATTGTTCAAGACAACGCTATAATCTCCAAACAAATTATTCAGATCGGATCACTATAGCATACAGCGGCCATTCTAATTTTACGTTTAAAACGCAGACCTTGTATGGAAAACTTTATCATTCAACAAGATATCTTCACGAAATTTGGCATGAATTAATGACAAAGGTAGCGTTTTATTTTCTGAAGAATTTTTTCAAATCGGACTACATTAAAATATAACTGCCATACAAACTGAACGATCAAAATCAAGTTAAAAGTAAAACGCAGTTTCCCAATTTTTATCGCAAGAACTACTGCATCGTGTTGCAACTAATAACTGTTTAGATAACAGTTAGTACCAAGTTTTCCGACACCAAATTGTTTCACTTTAATTCATTTGGGTTTATTTTTAGTGGAAATCCTAACTATTATGACAGCAATCCACTTTAATGGACTCTCGTATGTTTACACATAACGTATACTTACATACATATGTACATAGCTCCAGCACTAATGGCAAAAGCCCCTGAAACTCTGCAATAAATGTAGGGTTTTTATGTACTCACTTTTGGTCCATTAAGATCACACACTACTCGCATGCTCGATGGGTTTAGTAGTGTTTTTCCACAAATTCATTCACGTACCACGCTTACTAAAGTTGTCGATAACCCTGCGAATACATTGCGACTATATCAAATTTAGGTATATTTCCAATGTCATTGACTCACTCATACATATTTCATTCCGGTCTAGACAGCTCAAGTATGCAACATGTCAACGAATGTAGAAATTAATTAATGTCAAACAATTACAACGGATTCACCAGTTATTGGAGAATATCCAAGCATACTCATATGTGTGCGTGCTTATAAGCAAACCGCTAACCCATTTTGATAAGCCAGCAGCTAAGCTGGGGGCGCTGAACAAATTGGTGTGTAAATTTGCATCAGCCATTGCTACTACCGTATTAACTGTGTGTTATAAATAGAAGAAGAGAAAATCGAAAAAAATGTTCTGTGTTTGTAATATCAAAATAGAACTGTTATAACAAATCCATGCTCTTTAGCGCGCTACGCAATTATCCGATTTTACTGTGGAGATAAGCAAAATAAACGAATTTCACAGATTGCTTATGCAATTTATTTTGCGCATACGCCCTGGAGTCATCTGAACAGGTGCTTATAAAGTTATTTACTATGTGCATATACTATATATTATATATATGAAATTAGAATACAGTGCGCAATAACTGGAAGCATGAATATAAATAAATTTAGGTGGAAATTATTTTACGTATATAATGTATTGTTAATACTTATTAGAAATGCTGACCTGGTTGAGAAAATCTGTATAAGCACTGTAAGGGGCCAATTAAGGATTTTTATAAAATCGATAAAATCTTTTTGGCGTAAAGAGTACTTTAAGGTCCTTGTCGTCGCGGTTTTTAACCTGCGGATCACCTAACAAATAAAAAAGACAAATTCTTAATACAAATGTCATATTTAACAACAAAACGGGAAAAATTTATGAAATGGAGGCTGCTCAAAAATAAGTCGATTTTTTACTAATTTTTTAACTTTTTCGATTATTTCATTTTATAAAATTTCTTTTTTTTTTAGTAGAGGGATATTTAAAGAATATTCATTACAAGCTTTAGAAAAATCTTTTAAGGTTGGGTTACGTTATGAAGTCGATCTTAACAGGAATCTCACTTTGACAGCTTAAAACGCTTGCCCGTTCTGGGTAAGGAGTAAGGGTCTTAAAAAGCGCAAATTTATTGATATAGCTAATATCACTTTTGCCAAAGGTAATGCTGCTGAGATGGTGCAACCTCAGACTTGCAAAGGCTGGACAATAGAAAAGAAAGTGCCTAGATGTTTCCACCTCACCCTTCTCCATACAACTTTGGTAACTTGCGCCAGATAACACTTTTAGTCTATTGGACATTGTAATAACCACAACGATTGCAGCAAGATGAACTTTGCTAAGGGCAAGATCCTTTCAGGAAGGTTTTTGAATGTCGAAACTATTAAAATATAGGAACAAATTGGACTAGAATAGTCCCTAAATGAAACTATAAATATATATATTATGAAATAAATAATATAATTTAATTTTTTTCGGTCCATAATTACATGCTTAATCTCCTATGAGCATAGGCGCCCTCTTTTAAATGTATAATCTGAAGATTAACTCAATAAGCGACATTTTTTGTAAACCAAATATGTGTTTATAAACCCTGAAAAAAAAAAAGAATTGCAATGACTTTCTTTACTCCCGGCATAAATTCTCAAAGTTATTCGTTTTTTACGGCTCTAGCTGACCGAACGCCTTGAGTGCTATACGATATTGTATAAATTTATTTAGATCAGCCTCCATCTTAGTCACATGTTATGACACATCTGTTATCTTTGATTTGCTTTAATATTTATTTTTTATAGAGTGAATAATGCTACCCCACGTAACGTAATAGAAAACCTTTCTCACCTTACGCAAAGGTGCCGTCGTGAATAATGCGCCAACAATGATTCACTTAGATATGCAATGGAAAAGTGTAATCTCTGCTAAGATATTATGTATGTTTATCAAAAATTGGAAATTGGTGTGATAAGCATACTTAAATACATACCTACAAGTATGAATAAATAATTCATATTTTAATCAGAAAATACACCTGGCGATTTGACTTATGGTCACCGCTGGAAAAACCTATGACGTGAAAGTTATTGAATCATAAATGAAAACATAAATATATTATAACATGAAATGTGAATGTGAATGCGAATGTGAATATGAATGTGTGCGAGTTCCTTATAACGGGTGATCCTGGAAAGACTTACGCCTGAACAACGTTTACACATCTTTAAACTTTAATACGAAAATTCACGTTCTGTAAAGAATGTGTTTCGCGCGCTTCGCTCAATTTATGGTCAACATAATCGATCTACTGAGCGTACTATTGGCATCACCACCACCCACCCAGCATTAATTATTGGATAATATTCGACCGAATAGGACACGTCCAGCATGGACGTGAAGAAAATATAGTAGTCGTAGCTGAGAGTGTACACGAAAAGTGTGGAGAGTTGATTCGGCGTCGTTCGCAGCAACTCGAACTGACGTGTGGAACAACTTGGCGCATTTTGCGTCGAGATCTTAAATGAAAAGAGTACAAAATACCGTTTCGCTTTATGGGCTCTATGGGTTCCAAGAATAAACGAGGTTTTCTAGCCAAATTTTGTTCAGCGATGAGGCCCATTTCTAGCTCAATGGGTATGTAAACAAGAAAAATTGCCGCATTTAGGACAAAGAGCAACCTCAAGAGATCCAAGAGCTGCTATTTTATCCAAAAAAAACAACTATTTGGTGCGGCTTGCGGGTTGGTGGAATCATCGGTCCATATTACTTCGAAAATGATGCCAATGAGAACGAAACCGTCATCACCCCTTGATAATCGTCTATTGAATACCTGAAATTGAAGCTCGTGATCTCGGCGACAATTGTTTTCAACAAGACGGCGCCAGTTCCCACACATCGCTTCTATCAATGGATTGATTGAGAGTAAACTTCGGTTAGCCGATAATTTCACTAAGATCGTGTGATATCACACCGTTAGACTCTTTCCTGTGTGGAAATGTAAATGTATAATCTAAAGTGTATGCGGACAATCCCGCTTCGACTCACACCTTGGAGCGTGTCATTCGCCAGTTACCAGTCGAAATGCTCGAACGAGTCTTCGAAAATTAGACTCAACGAATGGACCATTTAAAACGTAGCCGCGGCCAACATTTGAAATTAAAAAAAAAATAAATGCCAAAGAATGTCCTTTCCATATTAAACATTCGTCAGTAAATTTGAAGTTTCTCGGTTCTTTATTTAAAAAAGTAGGGAATCTTGAAGTTAAACACCCTTTACATACATATATCATTTAATTAATTACACTCCAAAGTTCACAAGAGAGGAAAATATACAGAAGGAACATGATATGTATAATTATATGAATAATACTCCATTAAATTATTCGAAAGTATTTATTTATGATATATTTTATGTATCCATCATAATTTTTGACCATCTGACTGGTTCACACTATATAACTTAGCAACTTTCAGCCGTTGCCTAAACTTAATTACATGCTGAATTACTCAACAAAAAGTAATAGTGATGAACAAATAAAAAAAAAACAAGTAAGGAGGGGCTAAATTCGGTTGCAACCGATCATTTTATACTCTAGCAACTTGCAGGGATCAAAGTCAGTTAAATACCTTAGGGCGAGTACAAGAGGATCGGAATCCAAGCAATTTTATAGATGTACACATATGTATATGTATATACACATCATATATTGCCCAACATATTCGGCATAAGATTCTTTAGAAAAACGAAAATCATTATTAGGGTTTTCACAAGTCTCATAAAGTTATAAGTTATAACGATTCGAAAACATACACATTTTCATTGAGATAATTCAAATATTGAACGATATTTTCAGTCAAAAGTCAACAATAGACACTGGAGTCCACATTTCCGGTATTTGGAGACTTGATCAGTTTTGGAGAGATTTGGGAAATTTTGTCCTAAAGTGCCATTCTTTAGAGGAATTATAAGTGCAAATTTGTATCCCTTTCTATTATTTACATCTTGTTTTTTACACTGGAAAGTAAAAGAATCAAAAGGAATCTAAAGCTGTGTTATATGGGAAGTAGGCGTAGTTGCGGTCCGATTTCGCCCGTTTTCACACTGTGACATAAGAATGTAAGAAGGATACCGCGTACCGAGATATTGGATTTCACCAAAAAGTGGGCGGTGCCACTCCCATCATCCCGTGGTTATCACGACTCCTATAAAGCGTTCTCATATCATCTCGGGTATAAAACTTTATATCTCTGTCGTATTTAGTTATTGATTAATTGCGCTTTTAATAGTTTTTAACACTACCGTTGTATTGGCAGTGAGCGGGGTATACCTTCCGATTTCAACCATTTTCACACTAGGAGTTCACATAATATTCGCGCTTAGCTAATTTAGTTGTTATTCCTTTAGTAATTTTAGAGGGCGGGGCCACACCCACTTTTTTAATTTGTTTTTACCTAGAGGTGCCTTTTGCTCCTACGATCTCCTGTGCCTAAGTACAGTTTTATTTCTTAATTCGTTTAATGGCGTCCGGAAAGTAATAGGACTGAGGCGATTTAAAAAAATTTATTGAACCAATCGTTAAAATTCTTTAAAAACTTTCATAATAGGCTCCTTCTGCGTCGATGCAGTGCTACCAGCGCGATTTCCAAGCATTGAAGGCGTCACGGAAGACATTCTCCGGAATAGCCTTGAGAGCCGAAGTGCATTCTAGTTGGATCCCCTCTGTAGTAAGCCTGCTTGATCATATCAAACGTCTCTGTCGCAGATTTACCGAGTTTCAAACAGAATTTAATCGCATACGTCTGCTGCATTTCGGCTTGCACCACTCGAAGAAGCACGTCGGGCGAAAATGTTTGTCCTGACTCTCCAGGTGGTCGATCTGCTCGTTCGTTAGCTAGGAACGCCCTCTACCGAATCCAGTCGGTGTGTACACGCTCTGAAGTACAGATGCGGCTGAAGAAAATCAGTCCTATTATTTTCCGGACAAACCCTGCACTTATTGCACAGTATAGGTTTTCGTTTGATGGCGTCCAGTATGCGTGGCAGTAGTCCGATTACGCCCATCTACGAACTCGTAGTTTTTTTGTACTAAGGAACGTTTTGGTATCGGTTGCCAGTTTTCCTTTTTTCGCTTTCCAAAATATTTCCGAACTGAAGACTTCGTGAATAATTTCCAAAAGCTTTCATGAAGCGCTTCACATTTATCACACTTTTGACATACTATACTTAAATGCGTTATACATTTTTTGAAATTAAATTAAAGCATATTTTGGAAACTATACTATAAGTAAAAAATTTGTCCCGCCAATAAAGCGCTGAAACTGGTTTATCATTCACATAAAAAGTAGTCACATAACCTTTTCTGGATATGATTCGGTCTTCAGAAGTTCATCCGTTTAAAGAGCCGGCTTTTCGGACCGTACTGATGAAAACATTTAACACTTGCATGATTAATATTGACGTGGAAAAATAATAAATACCGATCAATGACCTTAACATTGATTCCAACTTTAGGTTTTATCAATATTTTTGTGGATGCAAAGAAGCCAAGGACGTCTATTCAGGAATTTCGCAATGTGACAATTTGATGATTTACTATATGTACCCTGGAATTTGACTCATCTTAAGTTTGAAGCAGAATATGCGAGTTTACCGAAGTACACTGAACCTAAATGACCAGCGCGTGTCTCTACTTTGACAGGTGGTTTGAAAGCTGTCAATATAACAGTTTCCATTCCTCTGAAAAAATACCCTTTATATGTAATAATGCATTTATACACAGAATTATATATTCTTATTTTTCTTATACACGTTTATTATATTTTATGATCAAATTCATGCGCTATTTTCGGTAGTGAAATTATGTGTCTGCACAATTGCCACAAACTAAAAATATATTAACCTCGGTAGCTTTCTACTTTGCCTTATCTTATCTTATCTCGAGCGTTTTGCGTCGATTTATACGCAATTTCCACGCGTTAAATCCAAAGTGCTGAGTAACTAATTTTTTTGCCAAATTTAGAGTGCTTGGTAACTGATAATTATTAAGTAGTTTCCCAAATTGACTTGTGGTAGGTCATGAATTGGTTCAACAGCGCAAATTTCAAAAAAAAAAAAAAAAAAAAATATAAACAAAAAGGTGTGAATAATCTGGTGGTTGCATAAAATGCTGATAAATGGCTGCGCTAGAAATAAAATCGCATGGTATTCAAATGCGTGTGCGTAGGTGTGTAGTGTAAGCGTGTGGTCTTTTCCAATGTATATACCATTTAAAAAATCTAGAAAAATGCTAATTTCAACAAGCGGCTGCGTGAAAAGTGAAATGAACTTGGCAACAGTGTCAAGCAGTACTCGGCGCCTATGATTTGATTGTATCTGCATGTGTGGCTATGTGTATAAGCACAAACAAGCATTTGAATATCTGCGATCTGTGCTTGCGCAGATAACGGATGAGAGCAGCTGCTGCCCATAAACGTCACGCGGCTTCAAACCAAGCCGATAAAAACAATTACATACATATATTCACTCAGTCGCACTCGCCAACCTGTCGCGAGGCTGTTTACTCTCTATGTATCAATACATGCATAATCTATTTAAGTGTGAATTTTGATTAATATGTACTCAACTACAATACTGTTATGGCCTAAATACCTCTATTGCGGTACTTATGAAATTTCCATACAACTATCTGCGCAGCAACACACGCCTAGTAACTGGCGAAAAACTCTTGCCGTGGTGGGAGGCAGTTGAAGTGGCTATATGCATGCGTTATGCTAATAAATAACGGTCAACTGATCGCCAAACAATCGCTCATACGCACTATGGAAGCGTTGTAATGGCGCCGTTCAGGTGTTTTTCAATTATCCGCATAATTTCCGTGCGTGGTTTTGTTTACATTCATCGCGTTGTTATTCTTGCAAAAATTTACATTTTAACATTTTTATTTTTTTTTTGCAATTTTTTTATTTCTATGCCGTTAACTAGATTTTATTTGCAATTCTTATGGAGTTTGTGATAAGCGCTCACTTGCAAAACAAGCGCTCCAGGGGCACCTGTATATAGATGTGTTTTGAAATAGTAATACCGCTATTCTGGCATATTTTACGGTAGGTCTCAATGCAAATTTTATCGCACAGTTGCACCGTTATCTGAATCGGCAGGTTAGTGTGAAAGTGGATTTTGAGCACTTTTCATTTTTCGGTTTTTAATTTTAAGGTACATATGTATATTTAAAAGTCATACCATTGCTGTTTAATAAATCAGCATATTTCGCGTCTTCGTAAATAATTTTATGTATACTCTCACAACATATGGATACAGAGTTTTGATCTCCTACTCTTTGTAAAACCAAAAACTAATCGAGATAAATGTAGAGTTATACATATGTACTCGTATATGTATGTAGTATGTATACCTTTTAGTGATCACGAGACGGGTTGAATTCCGGCAGCTTGAGCAAAAATCTAGATATTCTAAAAATCCAATGTCACAGTGTGAATATAGGCTGGGCTGGAACCAGAGTAGAATTTTGGGTACTTTATTATTTTGTAATTGATTTAAGAAATGTTTAACTTTAAACTAAAATTTTATTTTTTATACATATTTCAACATTTAATTTACAGCATAAAATCAATTCGGTGTTTGCTCATTTTACTAAATCTTTCCATTATTTATTCTGGTTCCACAGCAATTTCATAGTTTATGTTGAGGGGTGCTAAACCATTCAGTCTTTTCTGAAGCATCGTTGTTCTGAGTCAAGTCTTGATTCGGCACAAAGAAGAAAAAGATCGTTCAGCGCTAACATTTGTGGCTGGCAAAGTGCAGAGTACCTGAAGGAGAATATGAGTCGACGGATATATGTATATCCTTATCGCAAGTGCTGAGGCTTTCTAAGGCCAAAAGCACTTGTGTTCTCGTAGTCATTTTTATTTTCTGTAGTTGATGAAAAAGCGTTACTTCTGCTTTGAGCTTCATTTTTTGCAGTTCTTTGTTTCCGGGCAGGATTTTCGCAAAACGTCTAATTAGGCATTCAATGAGTACAGTTAAATCCTTTTCTTCCAAATTTAGGTTAAATTTTGGTAAGAGCTGACTCAAATTGAAACTTTCAAGAACTTCATCGTTTTTAAATCTGGCATGACCGTGTCAATGAGTGGAATGTATGCAGAAACCCTGTAAATGTCTTCACAGCTTTGAGATGGGTGATTGTTTCGATGACTCTGACAACCACATGTTCCGGGGTTTTCTACTTCAACATCTAATTTTTCAACCATCTGTGTAGCATTTGAAAAAATTTCATTAAAGCGATGATCAGCATACATTCTTCGCGTGTTCAGTGTTGCAAGCAATGTTGTTATAACGTGCTTACGACCTTACGAAATCATGGTCGATTGATTCGTTCTGCAGAATCACACTAAGTGGCTGCGTCAATGACACTAAGACAGAAATTTCCAATAATAAATTCGAAGTTGCACAATACTGTGACTAAATTCGACGCTTTTACTGCAGTCGTTCCATTCTTCCATTCGCTTATTTTTGTCAGTAATTGAACGATTTCTGGAAGGGTAATGATGTGATTTGATGAACGGCATCATGTCCATGTATCCACCTTGTCTCACAAAGCTGCACAATTTTTCTGCCCAAGAATTGAGCTAAAAAAGCCTTACGTTTCAGTCTTGAAACTTGGAAAAATGTCGTAACTTCTCTGAATATTTCAGATATTTTTTCAATCAAAGCAAGTGTGAAGCTTCTTTTTGCATTTCCTTTACGGTTCCGCGATCTTCCAACATAACAATACAACCATCAGTATATACTTCTACACTTATACTACTGTGATCAAATTGAAAGGTGAATTTTTAATTTATACTTCGGGTGTTTTTCGAATCTAATTTTTTTTTTTCTGTAAGTTAATCGAACTGTTAGCGACATTTATGCTAAATTTCAATTAGTATTTGAGATACGCGTCGTTTTGTAAGGCTCTAAAAGAAAATTCTTCGATTTTTACTATATCTGAATTTATTTAACAAAGAAGGGCGATAATGCACCATCTCATACGGCATTGGTTATTTGTGATTATTTCGCCACATTTTCAACTATTATGGTGCGTACACCGCATTCGCCTAATTTATCCTCGTGTAACTTCTAGCTATTCAGCAAATTCACATGACCACTCCGAGGACTCAATTGAGGATATGAAAGCTCAATCGAAGGTGGCTCTGAGGATTTTTCCAAGGAGAATTCTTCCAAGTGCTATGATGACTGGAAAATTCGTTGGCATAAGTGTTTTGCAGTGGGAGGCGATTACTTTGAAGGAGATGAAATGGCCAAATTCACCTTTCAATTTGATCACAGTAGTATTTCCTTATAAATGTTTATACATATGTACATATGTGTATTCTTTCACTTTGCAGTAGATAAATTAAGAATCAATCAAGATTTCGGAATAAAACTTTTCGAAAATAGCGCTTTTAAGCTATATCATATCATTCATGCTACAGAATTTTCCTGTAAAAGTCGGGTACTCTGTAAGATACGGTAATAAAAATCAAATAGAAAATAAAGTCAAAATTGCGTAAAAATTGATCAAAACCTCACCTTATACCTTGTGTCATATACATACTTGTATGTCTCTTAATCTGTTATATAACCATCTTTTATTTATGTGTCTTTTAACTATGTGTTCTGGTACCAAAAATGGATAAAATCCGGTCAGTACTTCCCCCAAATACTGGCCACAGTCATTTCTGACTTCCCAGTTGACTTAACTTAAGATCATATGTATTCTAAACGTAATTCTGTTCTTAAACATAATTTGCACACGTCCTTTTCCACCTAAGAAGCTGTTGTTGTTGTTGTTGTTTTAACGGAGATTCAATCCCCGTTGGGATGGTAAATATCATTTGTGTTGTCGTCGAGGTCATCTAACGGTAGGCCCAAGAAACGTGCTGTTTCGACGGGGTCGGACCAAAGGGAGGAGGGTGTTAGATGGGTAGGGTTTGTGGGGCATGCAAAGAGGTGGTCAGTGTCATGCGGAGACTCGTTGCATGCAGGACATACATCGAGTATGTCAGGGTCTATTCTGGATAAGTAGGAGTTTAACCTGCTACAGTATCCAGAACGAAGTTGCGCAAGTTGTTGTCGAAACCGTCGATATCGGATCTGTATACGACTGCTGTATGCCGAAAGTCATATAAGACATTTCTATCACCTACTTAAATGCGTTGGATGATTCTCCAATAGGTCATGCAGTTTCAGATTCAAGCTAACGAATAGCAAACCAGTAAAGTCCCTATTTCACATATTACCAAACTGTCCATCATACTGTTGAATAAAATAATAATATTCATTTCTTTAATTTCAAGCAAATAACTTTTTTTTTCTCTACCAAAGCAATTGCTGAAAGCATACAATCATTTTCAATGAAGATGGATCCACAAAACTAGCATTTAGAAATTACCATCAACCTATCACTTACCGAAGTTTTTTCATAATGACCCTTGTCGTTTACTCGAGGGTTTTCTTTTTTTCAAATTATAAAACCACTATAGCTGTCCTAATCTTGAAGAGCATCGAGTTGAAGAAGTTTATAGTATAAATAAAATAAACTGGCTTAATCAAGTATAACTCAACAATAGTAATCATTTACACCACTTTAGTAAGGCATCCATATGATCTTTGTGGTTGTGGGAGGACCTCGAGGCTAAATAAAGTCGCCAAAACTCTTATTCCTTCTACGACAATATTTTACAGTTTCTCAAATAGTGTATTCCATGGAACTGTTTTTTTATTGTTTTTCAATAGTTGCTTCTTATATTACAAAATACAAAGTAAAAATTACAACTTACAATACCTACAGGAGAGAACTGAATGTAAATTTTATATCATTCTTATAAAATGCTAAACTAAACTTCATGAAAATGAAAAAATATCAACTGTATTCAAGTATGAAGAAGTTTAAGTAACACTTTTCAAGTGCTCAATAGCAATCTTTCTGCAACGGCGACTGTTTCTGATTGGCTAAACGTAATTGCTCCAAGGCGATTTCGTGCGCTCGAAAATGCTCACGTGTCGCCTTCTCCAAAGCAGCCAAAGCGGCATCATTGCCGTAGACAATTTTCATATTGTCGGCGTTCGGCACGAGCGGTGCAATTGGAAGTATGGGTGCTGCTGGCGCTAGTGATGTAAGGGGTCCACTGGGAGCAACAGGAGTAATCGGAACAGACGGTGCAATTGGTTTCTGACCGAAAGTTGCAGCGATTGGCTGTTCGATCTTTTGTGCCTGATGCAAGGCGGCTAGTGCGGAGGCCAGAGACGCCGCATCAGCTGTTGCTAGTGTATCCTTACCACCCTGTTGATTGGTTATATAATGTAGGAAGTAGGGATTATCCAATTTGAGATAACCCTCATTGGCGTCGCGCAAATAGTAAACGCCGGGATTGGCGTAAACTTGCTGTTCTTGCGCGGGTTTCTGTGCACCGATATAGTAGGCAGTAGTCGCTATGGGCGTGCCGATCTGTTTGACATTACCGCCCGGTACGGCGTAACGTAATAAATATGGATTGCCTGCATATTTTTCCGTTTCGCGTATGTCGTAGGTAGCAGCCGGATCGAACTGATATTGTGACTGTATTAATGACTCAAGTGTCTCTTTTGCGGGTGCCGCGATCGGTAATTGTGGTTTTTCAGCGTAATGCACAGCTTCCTTATTTTCATTTGACTGATCCAAACGTTCCTGCTCTTGACGACGTTGCTCCTCTTGTTGCAAGCGCAGCAGCTCTTCAGCTTGTAAGCGTTGTTCTTCTCTTAAGCGCTCAGTTTCGGCTAAAAGTTCAGCTTCACGCTGCTTCGCTTCCTCTGCGCGTAAATGCGCTTCTTCATCAGCGAATTGCTCCTCCGCTAGTTTATCAGTTGACGCGTCATACAATAAGGGTTTTACTTCAGTTTCAGTTTGGACCTTTTCAGTTTTTGATGTCAGACTCGCCTTCAAATTTGCTTCCTTCACCAGCTTGAGATGCTCTTCACGTGCGCGCTGCACCTCAGCCGTTTCTTGCACGCCGGCATACACTTGCGGCTGACTCTGATAATTATCTATTTGCAGGGATGATTTTGCAGTGGCTAACTTTTCGTTATTGGCTGCTGGCGCGCTTTGCTGTAGTGTCTGCGTGAACACAGGCTGTTGTGCTGCCAGATTAGGTGCGTTTTCACTAGTTAAAGGCGCAACGAATACTTTGTTTAACGTTTCTTCGAATTCGCGCAAGTGCTCTTCGCGTGCACGTTGCACTTCAGGCGTGTCCTGCACAGGTGTAAGCGTTTGTTCTTGCTTTTGCTCGCTGGTCGGAGCGGATCCGCTCAACGTACCGCTTTTGAACGCATCGGACAATTGTTTTTGCTGCTCTAAGTAAATGTTGCCCGATTGTATGAGATTCTGAGTTTCCGACGTCGTTTGTGTGAGTTTTTGTACACCACTTTGACTTTGCAGCTGCTTGTCTTCATATTTCTTGCCTTCCTTCTCCTCCTTCTCTGTGCGCAATTTCGCCTCATTCCATAAGCGCAAATGCTCTGCCTTGGCGCGCTGCACTTCTGGCGTCTCCTGCAAGTAACTCAAATTCTCAACTATTGTCACTCCCTGTGCCGGCTGCTGTACACCTGCTGTATATTCAAGGTGCGCCACTTTCGATGATTTTACGTCGTTGCTGTCGCTTTCCTTTCCAGCTGACGCCTGTAAAGCTTGCACGCGCTGCACTTGCTCCTGATAGATGCGCAAGTGCTCTTCACGCGCCTTCTTCTGCTCGGCTGTTTCACTTAAGAATACAGCCTGTGTTGGCGCATTTTGGAATAACTTTTCACCTGCGTCTGGTGAATAAATTTTTGACTTCACCGCTTGTTCACCAGCGCTAATTTGCTGCGCTTTGCCTTGCTCTTCCTGTTGCAGAGCTAGCATGGCTTTGCGTCTTGACTCATTCCAGAAGCGTAAATGCTCCTCGCGCAGCTGCTTGATTATTGAAGTTTCTTGACTGTAGTCACTTTTCGGCGCTATTAGTACAGCCTCGAATGCGTTGATTTTCGCTAGCATATCTGCAGTGGGCTCTTTACCCGCGACTTTTAGGTGATCCAGTTCCTGTCTATATTGATCGTACACATGTACGGCCCATAACCGAAAATGTTCATCGCGCTTTTTTATAAGCTCGGTCTCATCCTTCAGTGTACCTTTGGCGAGTTGATTTAAATATTCTTCATAAGTAATTCGCCTGCTTTCAATCGGCTCTGGATATCTGTAACCAAATAGTTCCGTCGCGGCCTGTTGATTGATATAGCGCGTATAGTCCGGTGTTAATGCATTCACTGCAGCGAATTCACCACGCGCTGGACTGTAAGCTAGTAACTCCGCACGATATGGATAACCGGCGACTGCGGCCGCATAAACGCCACTACTAGCCGCCAACAAGCTGAGCACCGAAACCACAAATAACCGCATCGCTGTTGCTTCTCTATATTATGGAAGCACCTATCGGCTCCTGCTATCCTTCAGTATATATTGTAGGTATCACACAACTGCTACGTTCGCAAAGTAAATCCACACGGAGTTGCCGGAAGTAGCCTAGTACGTCGCCTGCCGCTCGAAACAAAACTGATGTCTCACACTGTCCACTCCTGCCTATTTATACGAATTGCGCACAGCGTCCGTTCGGCCCTTTTCAATGCGAACAACTGTACTTAGGGTATTCTTAATGGATTCTTGAAACAGCAAAACAAAACATAAAATAGTTTACTAAATTAAACTTGGTCCGGCTGATGCGCCGAAATACGATACCGCCTGTGGTGTCCGCTACTATTGTGGTTATGCTCGCAAAACCAGAAACCAGAAATGCCGTTGTCAGCTCTAGCATGTCCTTGAGTTGCTTTTTATACGCTTCATCTTACCATTACTCTTCCAACTGCTTATCAGTGTGTTATTTTTAGCTGTGGCCAACAAATGATCGGGCAGGATCGATTCGCACGTTGCCTTGAGCTTTGCAACGGTTGCTGATAATAAATTTCGCATTGCCCTAGGTCAACGATATCAAGTTTACACTTGACACTTTCGGTTTGCCCTCTCCATAGGGATCGTTGCTACGCTTCACCATATTACGATATACATATATGTAAGTGTATACATATATATGTACATAAGTATATCCATATACATATCTACATACATACTATACTTTTGGCTCTTTTCCCTTCGCCTTGTGGCAGCTGCACGTAATTGGCTTGATTGCAGTTTAAACTGTAAATATCATTAAATTTCCGCTAACCCAATTCCTTCCCTTATTACCTCCAGCTCATTTATAAATACTATCTTTTGTTTTATTTCGTCGTACAGTTAAACGTTGTCATCCTGTGTAGTAATTCAATGCGCCGCGTATATCGTAGTTTTAATGCCGCATTGGTACGAAAAAACGGTGGGCAATTTATTGATTTTTTTATGACCTCAAGGCTGATCTCGACACTTTAGATTGATCGTCTTCAAAACAACTATGTACTGTTCTGTACCTTTTATATATGTATATTTATTATGGTCAGTTTATTTAAAATGAAAAGCATTTTTTTCTTGTTTTTTTTTTAGCTCCTTTGAACTTCAGTCACAGTTGAGTTCAAAATATTAGCATAACTAGCCATGCATAGCGAATTTACTAAAGATATTGTAATCATTATTGTGAACACCTTCTTGAACAGAAATTATGATAAAACCTTATGTCGTTTATTGCTGAAATACGAGGGATGCTATATATATTTCTGGCCTAATAATGAAAATAGAAATATTTATCAACGTAAATGGTTTTATTGTTTTTCAAAATATTCTCCATCAAGATTTATACACTTTTGCATGCGCTCAAACCAATTTTCGAAGCACTTCTTCCACTCCGATTGAGACACCTCCAAAACATGGTTTTTGACTACTTCAACAGCATCTTCTGGCGACGAAAATCGTTGACCATGCATTATTTTCTTGACGTGTGGGAATAAAAAGAAGTCATTGGGTGCCAAGTCAGGGCTGTACGGCGGATGACCCATCAAATCGACTTTTTGGCCGGTCAAAAAGGCGCTGGTTTGAGCCGATGTGTGAGAGCTCGCATTGTCATGATGCACAATGATTCGTCTTCTCTTGTTCGTTTTTCGAATTTCTCCGAAGACTACAGGCAAACAAATGGTGGTGTACCACTCAGAATTGACCGTCCTACGTTGCTCAAGCAGAACAGTCGCCACATGACCAGTTTTGCCGAAGAAACAGGCGACCATTTGCTTCGAAGTGCTTCTTCCACGAACAACTTTCGTTGGATTTGGCTCGTCTTGGAAGACCCACACGTTCGATTGCTGTTTTGTTTCGGGCTCATACGCATAAATCCATGATTCTTCACCTGTGACGATCTTATAAACGTCTTTTGAAGCACCGCGATCGTATTTTTTCAGCATTTCCTTACACCAATCCACACGAGCCTTTTTTTGAGCGATTGTCAAATTGTGCGGGATCCAACGAGTACAAACCTTTTTTATGGCCAGGTGTTCATGCAATATCGAATGTATGCTGGTGGGAGAAATGCATAGACATACCTCTATCTGAAGGTATGTTACATGACGGTCTTGCATTATCAGTTCACGTACGGCATCACTGTTTTCTGGCACAACGGCTGTTTTTGGACGACCTTCACGGAATTCATCTTTGAGCGAGCGTCGGCCACGATTGAATTCATTGTACCAGTTTTTCACAGTGCTATAGGATAGTGCTTCATAGCCATACAAAGATTTTAGTTCATCGATGCACTCTTGTCGTGATAATCCACGTCGAAAGTTGTGAAAAATTATCGCACGAAAATGTTCACGAGTTAATTCCATTTTTTGGCCGAAATGAATTTTTTAATTCCCTGTAAATAAAACAATTCACGATTAAATGACAAAACGTTCTGTGTGATGTTATGCTAAAAAATGTCAAACTTTCCAATGGAAATGTCAGATTGCACCTGGCAAGACTTAGTGTTGCCTAGGCCAGAAATATATACAGCAGCCTCCGTACAATGACCCATTAGTTTCTTTTTATACCATGTTTTCAGAATACTTTTAATTCGATAAATTAACTTAAATCGCGTAATTTTCTCTGCTTTCAGGTAAAGGATACATCATTTTAAACTTTCAATGCTAAAAGATTTAGTTTCATGAACTTACTTACTAGGCTTTCTTTAGTCTAAAAATGAGCGAAGTTTCGAACACGTCTTTTGAAAATTAGCCTTAAAAGCATCAAAAACCAGTTGCGGCCAACAGGTTGTAACGGCAAGAGTTGTGTTTAGAAAATTTTGTATTAAATTATATTTTCTTGGCACAGAACAGAGTGTTTAGGCAATCAGAATAGCTCTTGTCGAAAGTCGGAATACTTCTTTATAAAGGTTATCTCATAGTTAGGAGTGGTGCGTAGTTTCAAGATTGTAGTGCTTTTGATCTCCGAAAGATAGATAATTTTAATTCCAACCCTTTGAATATTGAATGCAGAACAGATCTCAGGGTTCTTACAGTTTAATTCAATATATTAGGATTAAAAAAAATATACTTATATACATAGTATTTCATTTTCGAAGTAAAACTTGATATTATCGACGACGATAACGACTGACGAATTTGATTCGACGTTTTTTGATGTCAGAAATATATTCGAAATTGATTTGAACATACTTCACTGTTTACCAAAAACGGGGTCCACCAAAATAGGCACAAACTTTTTCTGTAAGCAACTGGTAACGAAGTCAGCTATTAAGCTAAAGGAATCCTCCCTAGTAGTCGTCTCCAATATGGGCATACTAAGATTCTAAGATTAAATTCAATTCCCAACATTGCCTTTCCTTACAGAGAGCACTACTCTGCTCTGGATAGGGTTAGGTGGACAGGGACATAGGTATTACGGATCTGTCCAAACTAGTTAATTGAATGTGGTGTGTTTTCAAGTAAATTAATTACCAGAATCACCTTCCGACTACCAGATCACTACATTGCCTTCCAAGCGGAGATCACAGCAATTAAAAAAAGATCAGATGTTATCATCGTTCATACCTCTACACCATAAAGAAGGACGGGAATAATGAGTGACTTATAGAGTTTGGTTTTTGTTCGTCGAGAGAGAACTTTACTTCCCAAATGCCTACTCAGTCTGAAGTAGCACCTATTATTAAGAGTTATTGTGCGTTTGATTTCGAAGCTGACATTGTTGACTGTTTATTTGATGACAAGAGATATTTTGTCTTGCCCTCGTTCACTACCAGACCCATTTGCTTCGCTTCCTTATTTGGTCTGGAGAAAGCAGAACAGCTGTACACTCATATAGAAGATTGTATCTTCTATATTCAGCTCAGCAGCTCGAATTATTTTCTCCAAAAGTAGATTGAAGAAGTTGCAGGATAGGGAGTTGGTATCGAAAAGCTTGAAGAGATCCTTCCCGATCCTGACGGAGCTTTTGGTATTGATCAACGTCAGTTTACACAGCCGTATTAGTTTTGCTTTGATTCTTTCATGCGAAGATGTTTCTTTACGTGATGGGTCCCAAACCCAGCGCCCAATCCTTGCAAGGAATGTTTCGCCTTCTCTCTTTGGCTCGCCTTTAAACGGATGTTTTTTGACTACCTAAAGGATACTTGGTTTCAAACCGAAAGTCATTGAGCCATATGTAAAAGAATCGTTTCAGGCCACTCCCAAGTGAATGGCACTTAGAAAACTGAACTTCTACGCATGGCTCCATCTTCTCTTGCATAAACTTCTACACATGGCTCCATCCTCTGTTTACTTGTAGATATTTAAACCAAAATCCCCACCTCACTCAACAGGCAGACAAACGTGATATGAATGAAATTGAGGCCACACATGCCGACTATTAGAATTCAAAATGAATGACATAAGAACCCTAATAGGAGTGCCAAGAGGTAGAAGAAGATGAGACTATTGAGCATGTTCTATGCGAATGCAAGGCTTTGTTTAGGAAAAGAAGCACAACTGTCGGCCGTGGGTTTCTCTCCGATGTTTTTATATAGACGAAATTCATCAAGAGTACAGGGAGGCTCAATGAGGATGTGTAGATTTTAGTCTCGTTAGTTTTGCAATGACCTTCCTAAAGGCCTAAGTGCGCCGTCAGACATCCACCCTACTTGACTATCTAATAGCATCTTTGTGGTCTCAACGCCATTGAAGAATTGGAAGAAAGAACTATGGCAGCGTATACGTAAGATTCGGCAAATCCAACAATCTCCTAAATGTTTCCTTTTTGTTCAATCTTCGAGTATGTCCGGTGGGTAACAGAGTTCGCAATCTTCCAACCCTGTCAATTTCTTATTGGCTTCATAAAATTGCTGTGCTGAAAGCACTTCTTAAGTTGATAAGTTAAAAGATGAAACCAGCAAATTAACATTTAATAAAAGCTTTTGTTTATTTTTTTTTATTGAAAACCCGCTTCCTACAGTAGCTCAGCTTTGCATTGTTCGAAATTGCTATGCTCATAGTGGCTTCCGTTTTTTCCACCACATATTCTTACTAAAATGGTGTCTACATGAGATCATACATAAGAATTCCACGCTTCCTACACTCAACGCCAACAATTATTTCAATTTGTGGCTCATGTGGCATTATCGGGTCTTATCATAGGACACTGCAATGCATATGCACACATAAGAAGTTACAAATATATGCACAGAAGACCTTCTAGGCAGCTCAGCATGGTTATATACATATACATATGTACATACATATATGTATGTATATAACTCGGCTCGACTCATATTTAGTTACCCACAGCTCGGCCAACTCAAGTCCGCAATTTAAATTCCATTTCTGGTGACATCGAGACACACAGGCCTTGTGGTATGTACATACAGACAAATTTCCGCAACAACATGCATACATATGCACATACTTTCCTCACCATGGCATGGAAATCCGAAGAACACGTTTGCAGCTGTTGCTCATACCTAAAAGGGTTACATGTTTGCGTTCGGACACATAGTAGCGCGTCCCGCTGGCGATCCATCCCCCGCTGCCTATCAGTGTTGCGGCATTTCTCGTGTTGCAATGATGAGATGGCGAAACAGGATTTTGCGCAAACCGGTTGCGCGCCGGCTCAGTTTCGTTGTTTTTGTGGTATTAAGAAATACCTAAATTGAATTAAATTTAATACATGCTAAATTGAATTCGACGCCAATCAGTCGCCAGACGAGCGCGCTATATGCAACTAAATGCTTTGCGACATGTTTCCCTTCAGCCAGAGCTTTACTTGTACTTGTACATGTGCGTGTGTGTTTGTATATATTAGCTTGTGTAAGCGCGCTGGGGAAAATTACGTCAAAGAAAAGCTTGTGGAAAGTTTCGCGAATGTATGTATTTATTCATTTTAGGTTGCTAAAATTTAGCACAAATAATTTTATTTTCGCTAAGCCCAAGCAAACGGTGTTTGTATTTTCTTTGAAGGCGTTCGTAAGTGAATTGAAGGAATGCCCCTAAACGGAGCATTGACCAGCATGGCGCGTCTGATGAATCAGTTTCACAATATTAACAAATAATTTCTTGCATACAAACATACTAAGTACATGCATACAAGCATAAAAAATTAGGCATGCGTGTGATGAGTTTATAGGAATTCCTCAGAAATTTCCAAAAATATTTCAAAGCTGCGCGTGAGTATGTGCTCGCAGACGAATTTCAGCCTTTAGAAATACTATAACATAAAATCAAACGTTCGCATTCACGACTGAAACTCATTATACCGTTGTTACTAAGCGCGTAAAAATCATTTGTTTCATCACTCACTCACACACTCTTCGTGCTTCAAATGCTCCGTCATTCATTCACGAAACCGAAGTGAAAAAAACTCAAATTCAAAATTTTACAGGTGCAAAGTCCAACCACAGCTGTCCGGCCCAAAAGAGTTTAGCATGTTGTGACGCTTAAATGAAATATATGTATGTATAAAATTATAAAAAGTCACAAAATGCTAATTAGCGCTTTTATTGTGTCTCTTGGCTATATTTACATATAACCCCATTAACTGGTATAGTTGAGTTGTTTCACGTAGTAATCCAGTGATAACGTTATTAGCATGCGTTTTGGCGATCACGCACAACGACCGCAGGCATAGCACCAACATTTGTATGTACATACATTGTGCAACTATCAAGTCATTAAGCCGACATGTGTGATATTGAACGTGAGAAGCGCATGCAGAAATCAAAATTTTTTGTTTTACTATTGCTTTCATTATTCGTTGTCTGCAAAAAAAGTTGTCGTTCTTCCTTTTCGCTGTTTGGCCCCATTGGAGATTCCAAGTGTAGTCAGATCCTTCTCCACCTAGTCTTTTCATCGGAGTGGCTATCTTCTTTTTCCTCTGCTTCTCTCGGTGGGTACTGCGTCGAATACTCTCAGAGCTGGAGTGTTCCGTTCGGACGACATGACACAAACAGCGTAGCCACTATCTCCTAATTCACAGCTCATATCTTCCGATCTTAGACCAAGTTTCCTCTGGGTAGTCAAAAAGTATCCGTTTGAAGGCGGAACATCCTTCCCCAGGGTTGTGCGCTGCTTCAATTTCATTATACAAAGCATGTCAATTGAAAAGTTCCCGGCCTACCATAGTCAAACCATTTTTTTTTTTGCAATATTCGTTTTTTTTTATTCCCTTTAAGGGGGATAGGACTTATTGTAGCGCCTCTCCAATTTGTCGATACCATTTTACGTACGATTTCGCCTTTGCTTCAAAATAAACCTCACTGTCGGCGATCATCTCTTCATTCGACGAAAATTTCTTACCAACGAGAAATCTTTTGAGATCTGAGAATAGGAAATAATCCCTGGGAACCAGATCTTTAGAATACGGTGAATGCAAAAGCCATTCGAAGCCCAATTCACGGATTTTTGCCATTGTTTTCACGGACTTATAACACGGTACATTGTTCTAATGAAAGATACTTCTTTTCCTTCAAATTCGGCGATTTTTTCCTTCAAACGGTCCGATAATGCTATATTATAGTCGCTGTTGGTGTTTTTTTTTGTTTTCAAGGTAGTAACTAAAAAAATATTTCATGCGCATCCCAAATAAATACGCCACTTTGCCAGCCGACTGTTTTCCTCGCTTTGGAGCGGGTTCATCGTATGCAGTCCATTCGAATGACTGTCGTTTGGACTTCGGAGTGAATTAATGGAACCATGTTTCATATATTGTCACATGTCGACGCAAAAACTCGGGCTTATTACGCTTGAACATCTCCAAACCCTGTGCACAGAGCTTTCTTATACCCAAATATTCGTGAATGATATGATGAACTCATTCAGTTGATATCTTTACAGTACCTGCTATCTCGAACAACTTCACTTTACGGTTAACCAAAATTATTTTGTGGACTTTTTTCGTCGGTTACAACCTCTTTTGGGCGTCTACTGCGTTCACCGTCTTCGGTGCTAATTTCACCACTTCTAAACTTAGCATACAAATCCTTTATGGTTGGTTTTTTTGGGACAATGCCCGGGAACTCGTTATCAAGCCAAGTTGATGCTTCAGTTGTATATTTCCTTTCAAAATGCAATATTTATCAACACGTGACAGCTGTCAAACCTTTATGCCCAAAATGGGCGAAGTTTATCCTCGAATTATTCCAGCCCACATATAAAACATATGGATCAACGTGTGAATAATCTTAATAAAATTATGGAAATATTTTCTCGAGTATATTTAAGTTCTGCTTTCTCCAGATTGGATAAGGAAGCGAAGCAAATGGGTCTGGTAATGAACGAGGGCAAGACGAACTATCTCCTGTCATCAAACAAATAGCTGTCGCACTCAAGACGTAGGCAATTGAGAAGTAAAGTCCTGTCTCGGCTATGAAAGACCAAACTCTATAAGTCAGTCATCATCCCCTTCCTCCTTTATGGTGCAAAGGTATGGATAATGAAAACATCTGATGAGTCGGGATTACGAGTTTTTAAGATATCGTATCGATAGAACGATGAGCTGTATGAGAAATATGACGACGTTGGAAAGACCACGTGCAGGAGGACCATGATTGGAGTCTCCAATTGGCGCCAAACAACGAAAAGGAAGAACGACTGCCGCGCTGTTGTAAGCTCAGCTATAACTGCATAAGCGATGTCTACGCCAATAAAGAAGATATTATTTTTGAATCAGTGTTACATCAAAAAAGCTTCGCTTTTGGATAAAATTCCTTCTTTGACCGAAGAACTACTCCACCACTTCCCTTATCAAAATTAGATTCTTAAAGGAGAATAGATTATAATTTGAGTAATGCGAAATGTGATAGATATCTAAAAACGTACATAGTGAGCTATAAAGCGACTTTTCTTGGAATACCAAGTTAAGTTGAAGGTAGTATTACCTGTACTGTGGTATCACCCACTAATAGTAATAAAATTTTGGCTTTCAAATTGCTATTTTTGGAAGGGCAATTCAAGGTGATATCAAACAAAAACAAGAAAAGACGTTAACTTCGGCTGCACCGAAGCTAATATACCCTTCACAGGTGCATTTCTTTTACTAACTATGTGTTCAGTTTGTATGGAAGCTATATGCTATAGTAATCCGATCTGAACAATTTTTTTGGAGATTACATTGTTGCCTTAGAAAATAATCTATACCAAATTTGGTGAAGATACAATGTCAAATGTGAAAGTTTTCCATACAAGAACTTGATTCCGATCGTTCAGTTTGTATGGCAGCTATATGCTATAGTAAACCAATCTGATCAATTTCTTCAGAGATTACATTGTTGCCTTAGAAAATAACATATATCAAATTTCGTGAATATATCTTGTCAAATGTGAAAGTTGTCCATACAAGAACTTGATTCCGATCGTTCAGTTTGTATGGCAGCTATATGCTATAGTAAACCGATCTGATCAATTTCTTCGAAGATTGCATTGTTGCCTTAGAAAATAACATATACCAAATTTCGTGAATATATCTTGTCAAATGTGAAAGTTGTCCATACAAGAACTTGATTCCGATCGTTCAGTTTGTATGGCAGCTATATGCTATAGTTAACCGATCTGAACAATTTCTTCGGAGATTACATTGTTGCCTTAGAAAATAACATATACCAAATTTCGTGAATATATCTTGTAAAATGTGAAAGTTTTCCATACAAGCATTTGATTCCGATCGTTCAGTTTGTATGGCAGCTATATGCTATAGTGGTCCGATATCGGCCGTTCCGACAAATGAGCAGCTTCTTGAAGAGAAAATGATGTTTGCAAAATTTCAAAACGATATACAGTATATATATACAGTCAGACGGACGGACAGACGGACAGACGGACAGACAGACAGACGGACATAGCTAAATTGACTCAGCTCAACATACTGATCATTTATATATGTAAGTATATACTTTATAGGGTCTCTGACGATTCCTTCTGGGTGTTACAAACTTCGTGACAAACTTAATATACACTGTTCAGGGTATAATAACAAAAAAAAAAAAATAGAAAAACATTATATTAGTGGCTCCGAAAGGGGAATTTCATAGAGTAAAGTACCTTTCTTATTTGGATATAACCCAAGCTCAACCTGACTACGTCAAAGTCATTTTAAACTAATCAATCATTAATAAATGACGTTGTCGATGCATTGTCTCTGCATCCTTATACACACATACATATGTATGTACATATATAGATATGTAAGTGTTTGTAACACCATGGAGAGTTCAAAGTTTTTATATTAATCTAATATGCCTCAAGGTGTCGATGATGACAATATCTAGCAGTTATGTCCTAAAATCTGCAATATCGTCATGAACTTAAACTTTTATTAAAAAAAAGATGAAGTCTCCCCAATTCAACACTTCAACACTCTTGTACAAACATTATATGTACGTATCGTCAAAAATCACAAAATAGAAATATGAAAAATGGCCTAAAGCAAAGAAACCCGACCACCGCAGCTTTGAAATTACCCATACATAGTCATTTGGACTTCCGAAAAATTAAGGTCGCGCCCGTGCTTGAGCTCAAATGATTCACACTTATGAATTTGCATGCCACAGTCGTCGCTGTATTTGAGCACGAGTATTGACAAATGTGTTCGTGTGAATATGCATGTGGAATGTATGACATTTTTGTAGTTGTCTGGTTTTGCCGTTGCTTCTGCGCATTGAAGACGTTCGTACACGCATACCAACAGTAACAGCTACAACCGGCTTGAAAGTAGTTGACCACAAAGTCTTGGACGCACTTGAACTTTCTGGGCTTGCGCACCTAAACACGCATACATACACACATTCCTATGTATAACACACAAACGTGCTGGAAGTTTGGCGGAACCGTTTGTAAAAATAAAATAAAAACAAGTAAGGAAGGGCTAAGTTCGGGTGTCACCGAACATTTTATACTCTCGCATGATAAAGTGATAATCGAGATTTCATTATCCGTCATTTACATATTTTTCAAATACCGTATTTTTGTAAAGTTTTATTCCGCTATCATCATTGGTTCCTAATGTACATATATATTATACAGAGAAGGCATCAGATGGAATTCAAAATAGCGTTATATTGGAAGAAGGCGTGGTTGTGAACCGATTTCACCCATATTTCGTACATGTCATCAGGGTGTTAAGAAAATATTATATACCGAATTTCGTTGAAATCGGTGGAGTAGTTCCTGAGATATGGTTTTTGGTCCATAAGTGGGCGAGGCCACGTCCACTTTCAATTTTTAAAAAAGGCCTGGATGCAACTTCCTTCTGCCATTTCTTCCGTAAAATTTAGTGTTTCTGACGTTTTTTGTTAGTCGGTTAACGCACTTTTAGTGATTTTCAACATAACCTATGTATGGGAGGTGGGCGTGGTTATTATCCGAATTCTTCCATTTTTGAACTGTATATGGAAATGCCTGAAGGAAACGACTTTATAGAGTTTGGTTGACATAGCTATAGTAGTTTCCGAGATATGTACAAAAAACTTAGTAAGGGGCGGGGCCACGCCCACTTTTCCAAAAAAATTACGTCCAGATATGCCCCTCCCTAATGCGATCCTTTGTGCCAAATTTCACTTTAATATCTTTATTTATGGCTTAGTTATGACACTTTATAGGTTTTCGGTTTCCGCCATTTTGTGGGCGTGGCAGTGGGCCGATTTTGCCCATCTTCGAACTTAACCTTCTTATGGAGCCAAGAAATACGTGTACCAAGTTTAATCAAGATATCTCAATTTTTACTCAAGTTACAGCTTGCACGGACGGACGGACGGACGGACGGACGGACAGACATCCGGATTTCAACTCTACTCGTCACCCTGATCACTTTGGTATATATAACCCTATATCTGACTCTTTTAGTTTTAGGACTTACAAACAACCGTTATGTGAACAAAACTATAATACTCTCCTTAGCAACTTTGTTGCGAGAGTATAATAATACTAAAACACCAAATTTATAAAAAAACATAAAAACATTTAAATTCAAAGTCTACTTTCGGTACTTTACATGGTTCTTGTTGTTGCTATTTCTGCCAACGCGTTGACGTTTGTCAAATCACGTGCTGCACACGGCGAATATTTGATCAAAGTAGCACGCGACTAACGCGACTTAGCAACAAGTCATTAACCAATGGCTCTGAAATGCAGCCACGCGGTTGGTCTTGCGTGCGTGCGCAGGCGTAAGCACTTTGTAGGAGGTTTCTAACAATTTTGTGCATATTTGTATGATGTACTTACATACATATGTATTTGAGTATTTTTGTAAGTGAGCATAAAAACATTTATAAAGAGTGCTTTCGAAGTTGTGGAATAACAATTGGAAGATACTTACATTAGTAATATTATTGTAGAACTGAAAGTAAAATACATATGCGTTATTTCAATTATCTTTATAAAAATTAATAAAAATTATTCCAAAATTATTTTTTAAACTAATAATTATAACCATTCTAAATAATTAATTATTATAATTTATAAATAAACTCTTAGCAAAAAATTAGGGTGTACTACTATGGGCAAAAAAAAAGACTATTTAAATTCAATAAAACCCATTCGTCGAAATATTTTTATTTTTTTGGTATGACTGTCAGGGGATCTGTGCCAAATGCCACATCAAAGTAATCATGATCATTATTGTTTGGTATACACTTGTTTTTCCGAAGTACATACATAAAGTGCATTCGACGATTTTGCGATGAGTGAAATTATTCAACGAAAAAGTTCCATTAAATTTTGTGTCCGAAATCAAATTTCAAGTACCGAAACTTTCAGAATGTTGGAAAATGCTGATAATTTTTTCTTACGAGCAAGTGTTTTTGATTGGTACAAATTATTCAAAGAGGGCCGAGAACGCGTTGACGACAAACGACCCTCAACATCATCTGATGGTCAAGACATCAAAAAAATAAAATAATTGGTGCTTGAGAATCGACGATTAAAAGTCAGAGATATTACTGGCATCGTTGGAATATCGGAAGGATCAGTGAAAACAATTTAGAAATATCATTTGGGCCTAAGAAAAGTGAAAACACGATTGGTTCCAAAATCACTCATTTTTTTCGAAAAACAGCGTAGCGTTAGCGTCTGTGAAATAATGCTTCCCGACTAACAGGATGTCATGAAACGTATTATTACTGGCGATAAGTCTTGTATCTATCTATGCTTACGACCCGTAAACAGACGATCAATCGTTTTCTTCGATTATCGAGGTTTGGTGCACCCCGAATTCAACAAGGAATACTATTTCGGTGTTCAGTGTTATATGCCGTCAAGTCTTGGTTTTTACACCACAATATTGCACCGTCGCATACTGCAATGATTCTGCGTGTGTCTTTCGCCAAATTTTCAATTAACATCGAGCCGCAACCACCATTCGCCTGATGTAGGTCCATGTGACTTCTGACTATCCAGCAAACTCAAACGACTATGGGGAAACCATCGACATAAATCATGCGGACTAAACTAAAATGGTAGCAAGATAGAGCTAGTACTGTTCACAAAGATACTTAAGAGTTCCAGAAGTTATGCCGCCATAAATAAATGGTGCTTTGGTCTTTTTGAATTAAACTTAAGTTATTTACAAATACTCGTATTTCCTTCACTTCCAGAGAGGAGTGGAATAGAGGTGAAGTAGAGTATTTATATCGATGGGTCCAAACTGGATTTTCTGGTGGGATGTGGTGTACATACCACTCCAGTGCCTTCCAAACGCAATTTCAGCCTTCTTGTTCTGAAAAGTGTGCTCACAACAAGAAATATATTTATATAAACATATAGCCAAGTGGTTTTGAAATCACTACAGGTTATTAGGGTTTCATCAAAGATAATAAAAAACTTTTTTGATATTTAAGTGGATCTAACATCCGATTTCACGATAAACCTTGCAATGGGTTCCAGGATATTGTGTTATTTCTGGCAACTGTGACGCATATAATTTAGCCAGAGCAAGCACCACTCTAAAATAAGACTTTTATAAAAAGTAAATACATATACATATATTCCTCTGGCTACTTGTAGATATTTAAACGGTAAACATGTTACAGATATAGCTGAGGCTCAGAGGAATGCGATGTTGGCCCCACAAGCCGACTGTTAAAATTTAAAAGCTATGAAACAAGAACTCTAGTGCTAATGGGTCATTGTCTCATTTGCAGACATGCCAGCAGGCTGAAAAAATCTTATTATGACTTTCATAGAAGCTGTCAAGAGATAAAAGAAGAAGAGACTATAGAACATTTTCTACAGGAATGTAGGGCTTTGTTTACAAAAATAATTACGACTATCGGCATTTTATGTTACGTTAGGTTGGATTAATCTGGTAGACCAATAGGCCACCCATAGACTAGTTTGGTACAATGTCAGTGCTGCTATATGCCTAAGTAGTACAGATGAAGTCTGATTGAGCAGCTTTTGGAGCCCACCTTTTTTTCGTTTTACTCTGTTTTTGTTTTTCCTGGTCTCAAGTGTGGATATACAACATACATATTTCATCCATATTGTTATTTTAGCATTAAAACCATTGTTTTTAAAGATAACCCTTACCTTGCTTTTACTCTGTGCTAATATGTCCCGTCATCGAAATTATTTAATCTTCACTTCTTCACCAATAAATCTATACACACTTACATATATTCGGGTGTGTTTGGTCTTTAGATTTGTACATACATATGTACATATACATATATAAAAGCTCATAAAATTACACAGAAATGTTTAAGACGTACATACATGGGCCAATCGCTACACAAATTTAAAGCGCTTAACCTTTATTTTAGTTCTGATGGTCAGTCAGTAAACTTTATTTCATTTAATTAACATAGCCTCATGGTAATTTGGGAAATTTGGAGTAAGCAATATAAAAAATAATAATTTGCTCCATAACTGAATAGCCAGCCCTAATTTTTTACAAAGTAGTCAAAAGACAATTTTTTCTCAAATAATAAAACCCAAATCGTCTATGAACATTACGCAGCTCTACTTTTTTCGTTTTAGAGATAGATATTAAATATTAATTTAAAGTCTCCTGCTTACGTAGGAAACCAGTTTCATTTCAACTTCGATTCGCGTAATAGCTGATGTCTTTGGGGTTTTTTGGTATTTCACTTAGCTTAATTATTATTCTAAAATAAATAGCAGTAGTGTTAGTAATACCAATTACACACACCGTAGCAGACAGCCTTATGAGTTTCCAAACAACGCAATGAATTGATTGCAAGATTAAACGTCAGTGCTCGGAAACATACATATGTATATGTACACACATAAATATATATTTATATGCTAGCATATAAGAGAACTAAAAATAAGGCAAAACCGCTTAGCCAAGATAAAAGACTTTACAACTTAATTGAATGTAAATATTATGGTACTTTAGACACGAAAACTTTCAAACCCCCAGACACCGAATATGTGAATCAAAGTTCCAAATGCGATTTTTTTTCGAAAATATCGGTACATCGGTCCTAAGAGAAAGATTTTCGAACTTCCAATTTACTTTATACCGCATATATCGGCAAAAATCGGGTAAAAACTTGCTTAGACCTCATATAACTTACAAAACTTTGCACTTGAAGCTATTTCCCTGGAAGAGTACAAAATGTTCGGCCTCACCCGTACTTAGCCCTTCCTTATTTGTTATTTTATCCAATTATTATTGTAATTAGGGATATGTGTGTCTAATACGTTCATTTAAAACTTAAAAAAAAAATCATTATCACATAAAATTTCTGTTTAAAAATTACACTCTGGAAAATGAGAGTCGACCAAGATGTACATCTATGTTCGTATTTGATTTAAAAGAATATGAAAAGTTTATTATACAAATTTAAATACAGAAGCCATAACTATTCCCAAGAACTGTTCTATAGAATCCTATATAATAACGGGTGATCCAAGTAGAAGTAATTTTTTCAATAGCCTTCTTTTGACAGATCACGCGTGAGTCGTGTCAAGCTTTCATGTTATTTTTGTTCAATATTGTTTGGCATTTCTTCATGGAAAGACTTACGCCTGAACAACGTTTTCAAATCGTACAGTTTAAGAATTGAAGCCGCTCGACCTTCCCAAGCGACATCGCTTTACTCTATGGGCTCTTTAAAAGTTGCAAGAAGATCCGATGTTTTCGAGCCAAAAGTTTCTGTGTTTTTTCTTTAAAAAACTGGGGAATTTTGGAATCTAGTTTTTTTCATTGAAAGAGAAACTATCATTTTAGCTGCTTCGATTGCCAATAAAACGAAAAAGTGAATGCTAATTAAATTATTTGATTGAGCTCACTTGGAAATACCATTTTTTCTAAATTTTCCTTTACCATTTACTTCCAAACTAGTTCGTCAACTCAAAGAGTCTACAATGTGTGTTAATGGAGTATATTTCGTTCAACAATGTTGCTTGGCAACTTTAATGGAGTTTCGCATTCGATTTTCATAAAAGCTAATCACTTACGGAATTTCCCGGCATTTGAGCGAGAGGCTTTCAAATATATGTGTACATACAACTATATTCATATGTATATATGTATATTAAATCACTTTAAAACTAGTAAGCGGCAAATTTCCCGACACAGACATAGTATTTCAAGCCCTGTCGCTGAGTTTTGTTATTTCACTAATATTAGCTCCATGTAGGCGCATTCAGCATACTTTTAAGCTGCTAAACTATTTATCGTGGTATTCCATAAGCGACCTTGAAAGTTTTGTATACATTGTCTCTAAATAAATGGCGGCATATACAATGCAAACTTGCATATGTATGTATACGTATAGTAAATACTTATTGAAAATAAATCACATTTGCTCTTTCAGTGAGGCTTTTTCCCAATTTAACGCTGATTTTAGGCTTTTGTGGTTCCTTTGTGGACTTTTGCACGCTTATAAGCGGCATTACCCTTTTCCGCTTGCGTCAATCGATGAAAGAAACTAGTTTCAGCTCCTTTGTCACACGTTTTTTACTCATTTTTTATTGTTGTTGTTTATGCACTTAACCGCAAATGTTTGCACCATGTTGTTGTACAGTCATACCTGCTAATAATGCTGCTGGGTGTATGTGTACTAAAGCGGCACAATATTTGCTTGATGGATTTCCCCAAAGACCTTAATTGGAGTTGAAGTATTTCACGTTGTTTATTGCATTAAAAATAAACTTATATTAAGATGTTACAATTCTTAAGTTCACTTTATCACATTTACGGATTTATGAGTAAGTACGTATGTACACAATCAGGTCATTCATCACATTCGGAGGCTTTTAAACTTTTAAGTTATTTTCATTCGCACTTATGTCCTCATTATTTGTTTATTAATTAGAATTATTATTGAATTTTATTCATATATTTTATATAATAACGGGGTTTTTAATAAGAGCGCCACCAAAGGTTCTTTTTAAATAAAACAACAATTGCCTAGGATATCAATGAAATTCTTTATTCACGCTATATTGATCATCATGAAAGAAATACGGCCCAATGACGCCACCAACTCATAAAGCGCACCAAACCGTAATTTTTATACTCTCGCAACAAAGTTGTCAAAGAGAGTATTATAGTTTTGTTCACATAACGATTGTTTGTAAGTCCTAAAACTAAAAGAGTCAGATATAGGGTTATGTATACCTGATCACGTTCAGGGTGACGAGTAGAGTTGAAATCCGGATGTCTGTCTGTCCGTCCGTCCGTCCGTCCGTGCAAGCTGTAACTTGAGTAAAAATTGAGATATCATGATGAAACTTGGTACACGTATTTCTTGGCTCCATAAGAAGGTTAAGTTCGAAGATGGGCAAAATCAGCCCACTGCCACGCCCACAAAATGGCGAAAACCGAAAACCCATAAAGTGTCATAACTAAGCCATAAATAAAGATATTAAAGTGAAATTTGGCACAAAGGATCGCATTAGGAAGGGGGATATTTGGACGTAATTTTTTTGGAAAAGTGGGCGTGGCCCCGCCCCCTACTAAGTTTTTTGTACGTATCTCGGAAACTACTATAGCTATGCCGACCAAACTCTACAGAGTCCTTTTCTTCAGGCATTTCCATATACAGTTCAAAATTGGAAGAAATCGGATAATAACCACGCCCGCCTCCCATACAAAGGTTATGTTGAAAATCACTAAAAGTGCGTTAACCGACTAACAAAAAACGTCAGAAACACTAAATTTTTCGGAAGAAGTGGCAGAAGAAAGCTGCACCCAGGCTTTTTTTTTTAAATTGAAAATGGGCGTGGCGTCGCCCACTTATGAACCAAAAACCATATCTCAGGAACTACTAGACCGATTTCAATGAAATTCAGTATATAATATTTCCTTAACACCCTGATGACATGTACGAAATATAGGTGAAATCGGTTCACAACCGCGCCTTCTTCCAATATAACGCTATTTTGAATTCCATCTGATGCCTTTTCTGCATAATACGAGTATATACATTAGGAACCAATGATGATAGCGGAATAAAACTTTACAAAAATACGGTATTTGAAAAATATGTAAATGACGTATAATGAAATCTCGATTATCACTTTATCATGCGAGAGTATAAAATGTTCGGTGACACCCGAACTTAGCCCTTCCTTACTTGTTTATCTTTAAATTCCTACAGATCAGAGGTATTTTATGGCATCGCTTTGACTTTAGACGCTGTAGCTCTTGTCAGTTATACAAAAAAATGTGAATTTCGTGGAAAAATCAGGTTTAGATACCTCATCTTTATCTTTTGGAATACATGTGGTTAATATTCATCTACTGATTACCAGTACCAGTTTTAATCCATTGCACTGCGTATTTGCCTTTCTATTCTACCATTCCCAATATTTAGTAATTTTATCATTTTTTAGGAAGAATCAGTTTGAAATTGTACGTATGTATATACATACCTACTTCAATGTATATTGCAAAGAATCGAAAAGATTTCTGTATATCTAAAATTATAATAAACATTTTTATCAACACTCCAATTATTCCGCTATATCTTTATGTTAGATATCCCGTTTGGTTTGTTATGAATGCATTTGCGTCCTTGACCAATAATCTAGCAAAGTATCCGCAGTGCCTTGACGATGAAAATTTCAATGCCATTTTTTGTTGTGATATTAAATATATCGGACGGGTTCGTTTTAAAAGAAAACTACCTGGTTAAGGAGCAAAATCAGTATAACCCATATACTAAGCATGTTTGGATATGAAAATTTTTACTTATTTCTTTCTATTTTTGAATTACTAAAATTTTCAAATGATTCTTACATAAATTTTGAACAAATGCTTATGATTTGAAATATAATTTTTGTATTTATGAGTTGTATTGAATTTTAGCATAAAGAGATAAAATGTATCCTATGTCCTTACCCTGCTTCTAAGCTACCTCCCCACCAATTTTAAGCCAAATCGGTTCAGCCATTCTTAAGTTATAAACGACTTTCTTTTATATACCAACTTGTACCATATTTGTAAATGACAATAGCAAAAAAGAAAAAAGAAAACAACAAACACATGCGGGAGCTGTAGCACATCAAAATTTTCATTAGCTCTGCTGTGCTACCACTCCCAATTTTTTGCTACCGCTACGCCAGAGCATAGCGCAGAATTTAATTTTTTGCTCCCGCTCCAGCTATAGTTTTTTACCTAACAAAACTCGGAGCAGAGTAGAGCACATACTTTACATTGTTATGCTAAGGCTATGCTGTGGCTCCCGACAAAGTGAGAGCGGTAGCAAGAGTAAAATGAAATGCTACGAGAGTAGCGTAGTTTTTCAAACGCTGGATGAAACCCCATATCTCAGAACCTGCCCGACCGCTTCCAATCTAATACGATAGGTAACATTGACTTGTTCTCCTGACACTACTACAATACAGCGTGAAAATATGCGATATCAGACTACAATCACGCCTACTTCCATAAGATAATATTATGGTAAACCAAAAATATGTTGAGTCGGGTCTTGTATTTATTGCAGGGTTTGTCCGGAAAGTAATAGGACTCAACCGATTAAAAAAAAATTGTTTAAAACTTTCAAAATAGGCTCCTTCTATGCAGCTCTGCCAGCGCTAATTTCAATCATTGAAGGCGTCACGGAAGGCATTCTCCGGAATAGCTTTGAGAGCCGAAGTGCGTGCTGCTTAGATCCCCCAAACCAAAAAAAGTCCGGGGGGCTATGTCTGGACTATAGGGCGGTTGCGAAAGCGCTGGGATGCCGAGACGTTCTTGTGGTGCAACTTCCAATCGGCTGCGATGTCTTGTCGAACCCGATTGACCCTTCGTTTGAATCTCTTGAGGATTCCCACGTAAAACTTGGCGTTGACGGTTTGTCCAGGAAGGACAAACTCATGGTGAATGATGCCTTTGATGTCAAAAAAGACAATGAGCATCGTTTTCACTTTGGATTTGCGGTCTTCATCAGCGACGATCCAAAAAGGCCTGGTGCCACTGAAACACACAACTTCTTTCTAAAGCAACATCTGGGTAAGCCTGCTTGATCATATCAAAAATTTCTGTCGTATACTGAGTTTCACACAGAATTTAATCGCTTACCTCTGCTCTAACGAACGCTGCATTTTCGGCTTGCACCACTCAGAGAAACACGTCGCGCGAAAATGTTTGTCCTGACCCTCCAGGTGCTCGGAGACAACTGACCACCCGCTCAATCGTTAGCTAGGAACGCACTCTACTGAATTTAGTCGGTGCGTGTACACTCCGAAGTACAGTCGAAGTACTTTCCGGACAAACCCTGTATACCTACATACACATATGTGAGTTATCTTAATAAAAATGAGGGCGGTTCATCTTTGTGCCAAAAATCACCTAAATGTATTTCCCTGGCTTTGAACCTGACAAGTTACAAGAGTATCAAATGTTCGATTACACTCGAACTTAGCCCTTCCTTAGTTCTTTTCATTAAAATTGTATTATTCTTAACTAATCAAAAATATTTAAGCAGTCATAGACTAACTTGAAAAACAAATATTTTGTCATTAAATTACTGTTAATGCATTTGACGTAAATTCTGACCTTAGTAAAAGACAAAAGTAATGAAAAAGCTTATGCACTCGAACTATACATCACGCAGCTTACTCGCGTAGTACTTATTAAACGAAGCACGAAATTCTTCTGCCTTCACGAATTCACCAAGCTTGAGGAAAGAAAAAATTATATGAATAAAATAATTAATGGAACCAATTGAGTGCGTACAATAGGGCAAACAAACAAAATAAATAAAGTTTCACAATTAAAATTTTGCATTCTTTGAAGTGTTTACGAATATTTTGGCAATTGGTTTCAAAGTATGCCATTCTTGTGGATTTGTATTTACATACATACATATGTATGTTTGTTGCCTAATTCATATTTGGCTACGTCAATGGTGCTAATTTAGACGAGAAGTTTACACAGATGTGCATTCAAAACAAATAATCGTATTTTTTCTGAACATATAATTTTTATATATACTTACGTTCAAACTTATGTACGTGTGGTCGTTTAGTTTTGATTACATGCATACTGGCATGCCGAAGCGTGCGCTTTTGCTGTAGCAACAAATAGCCGCTTCGCAACAAACAAAGCCGAAACTCAATGGGCTTTTACGCGGAAGTCACACTAACGGCGCTCCACCGATTTTTGTTTTTTTTTTTTTAAGCGAGAAATTAGCAATTATTTGTTATATTATTATCTCCATATTATTTTGAAGTTAACTTATTTTTTATATTTTATTTACATTGTTATTTAAATGTTGTTTTGGTTTTATGTAAAATTCTTATGAAAAATATTTGCACAGAATACATAAGTATAAACCAAAAAACAATAAACAAACTTAATCCTCAAAAAAAATGGAAAATATCCAAAAAGAAAAAAAATAGTTTTTATTTTCGTTACTGCAATCAATACAATAAATTTACCTATCGCACTATTACAGCAAATATCACGCTACATTAATTATACCTTCATAATCGAAACAAACAGATTTAACGAACCACAGTATTTTGGCGAAAAGCAATCGATCGCAGCTGACCGCTCGAGCACGTGCTTGGCACACCGGTTCCACAATCCCACAATATATTCGTAATGCTCAAAAAAACATAAACACTTATGGCGTTTTATTTTTACTACATAAGTATGACAGTCTATTTTTAGACTCACAATTTTTATAGCAATAAGCTGACAGCTCAATTTTATATTTATATTTTTATTTATTTATTTGTGCTATTTTTAGCTCTCATTATAATAATTATTAGTTAAATTTTTTGCGTGGTCGCCATATTGATTTTTTAAACTTCTTCATGTATGATGGTATTAAAGGTACAGGTTCATATATTCATTATACCCTAAACCGGGTTTATTAAATTTGCCAAGAAGTTTGTAACACTCACGTCTCCACGCCCTATAAAGTACATACATATGTATGTACATATGTACATACAAACAAGAAAATAAGAAAAGTCCATATTAAAAACAAAAACCCATAAAAAAGGTAATGCCCCAAAATAAATGTATAATTATTGGCTCTTTCAGTAAGATTAATTTGAACTAAAAATAAAAACAAAAAGTAATGAAGGGCAAAGTTCGAGTGCAACTAAACGTTTTATACCCTTGCAACTTGTAAGGATTTAGGCCAAAACCTTTTAGCAAAATTCGCCACAATGACGTCACAGAGATGCTCAACACTCGAGAACGATGTGTGAGAGACTGATTTAGGTCTTCCTCAATTGCTGCGCTAACGACAGCAATATTCTCGAGACTATGTACACTTCTTTGTCTCACTGGCACAGAAACATTTTAGACTCTCAATTGTTGATCTGACAGGTCTTCAAGTTGAGACCATTAACTTCGAATTTCGGAAGTAAATTTTAATAATTTCGACTCGTTGTTGAATCGTATATTTTTCCATGATAAAATGGCAAACATTACTGAAGATAAATGTCAAAAGAACGGAAAAAATATGGCGTGGTTTGCTGCCCCTATCGTCCCTATCCTTTTGAAAACACCCTCTACCATATATATGTAATTCATATAGTGACAGAGATATTCCGCATAAGGTTTGTTGGAAACACGAAAATCATTATAAGTATGTAGTATACATACATTATACTTAAAAAAATGTTCCCTAGGCTTCATTAAGATACCTGAGATACAATTACCAATCATATGGAGCAAAGTCAACTGGATGTTCGAAAATCCTGGTAATAGTTATATAAGGGGTAGGTCAAGTTTTCGCCCAATTTCATCTATTTTAGGCACAAAGATACAGTGTTATGAGTAAAACACTCTATTTCATTGAGATAACTACTATATTGGCCGAAATATGCGGAAGTTTGAAAATCTTTGTATTAGGTATATGGGGGCTCAGGGAAGTATTGACCCGATTCAACCCGGAAAAATAATGTACTGTAAGAGTCCAAAATAATAGCTAATATCATGACTATTCTATATTATCCGCAACAAATCAAACAACAGATCTACGCCTGGAAGGAGATTCGACTCGACTATGGCCATAAAAAAACTTCGCTGAAAAAATTAATGGACACCTTAGTCCAAGAGAAGAAGTCCTAGTTAGAAATTAGTTAGTAATCATTAGATATATTAATTGAATGTGATTCTAAGTATCTGTATACAAAAGTGTTATTTTGTTGAGTTCCATTTGAAAAACGTAAAATAGGCAATCATTTTTTTTAGAGTGAAGTGATACACTAAATATTTCCCAAATAAAATTTGAGCTCAAGCGCCGAACCGGCTTACTAATATGCTAACAGCTAGTATCAAAAATATTATATCATTATATTTATTTGTAAACCTTAACATATTTCTAGAGCAAATCTTAAAGACATCGAACGCGTTATACTACAAGAGACGAAAATTTCACGAGATCATTTAACGCCAGAGATAGCGCTCCATCTCATAACACCAGAATGTCGGCTCTTTCATGAACCAGTACCCAATGTAAATGTCACGAAGTTGTTCAAAGACGACCCCTTTTGGGCATTCTACTGGCCTGGTGGACAGGCTATCAGTCGGTTGGTTTGCCACAAAGTTAATTTTACAAAGCTTCGAAAATAATATCATAATATCTTCTACTTTAACAGTTACGTACTGGATAATCCCTCCTTGGTGGCTGGCAAGTCGGTGCTGGATGTGGGCAGCGGTTGTGGGGCCAGCGCCGTGGCTGCGCTAATGCACCAAGCAAAATATGTTGTGGCAAATGACATCGATGAAGGTAAACATTTAAATTTCATTTGAAATTTAGACATAAAATTTTAAATGTAAAACAAAAATATTACTGGAGATGCCGGGGATCGAACCCGGGGCCTTTCACATGCAAAGCGAACGCTCTACCACTGAGCTACATCCCCTCACATTTAAAAATTGCCTAAGTCTGAATTTATACACACATACTCTCTTTGTATCGTATCTTTTAGCGGCTGGCTGTGCTGTTGTACTGAACGCTCAGTTGAATGCGGTAAACCTGAAACACTTACATATTTCTACGGAAAATTTAATAAAAGCGTCACAATTGGTACAGGAAGACCTAATTTTGTTGGGTGATGTTTTTTACGACGAAGAATTCGCCGCTGTTTTGCAGCCTTGGCTACAAAAACTACGTAAGGCGGGAAAACAGATACTTGTTGGTGATCCCGGACGGCATGGCTTGACAGCGAACAGACGGCAGCATATGAGATGTTTAGCCAAATACGAATTGACGGAAAGTGGCTGCATTGAGAATAATGGTTTTCGCTTTGTTAATGTTTGGGAATTAAGATAGTAATGATTCCAATTATTATTAAAAATTTAATGTGAACATAAAAAAATATTGTATATTACAAATAATTGTTTATTAAAAAACTGTATTCACTATAAAATTTCTAACAGTATTAAAAAAGATTATTTTAATAGTCTTAATAATACAAAAATGGATCTAAAAATTAGAAACTGAAAAAACCAAAAAATTAATTGGAGATGCCGGGGATCGAACCCGGGGCCTTTCACATGCAAAGCGAACGCTCTACCACTGAGCTACATCCCCTCACAATAATTAATTGCCCAATGACTAACTTCACGCCACGTCCAGAGTTCTTACGCACAAATTAGCTCAATTTAATGCATGCCTAAAATAACGGGCCGAACAAATTAAATACTCGTTATGCTTATGTTACCTATTAAACGCCAATAACTTTGTTCATTCGGTTGTCATGTTGAATTTTTAATTACATGACAGCTGAAAGCACGAGTTAAGCACATCGTGGAGTTTCTATGTAGACATGTATTGGCATAAAAGTACAAAAAACGAATACACGAGTTTATTATACCCTGAACAGAAGGAAATGCAGGAGACCCTATAACATACATAAATATATACATGATCAGCATGACGAGCTGAGTTAATTTAGTCATTTTCTTTTCAAGAAGATGCTCATTTGTCGGAACTGCCGATATCGGACCACTATAACATATAGCTGCCATACAAACTGAACAATCGGAAACAAGTTCTTGTATGGAAAACTTTCACATTTGACAATGTATCTTCACAAAAGTTGGCACAGGTTATTTTCTGAGATAATATTGCAATATCGGAAGGAATTGTTCAGATCGGCTCACTATAGCATATAGCTGCCATACAAACTGAACGATCGGAATCTAGTATCTGGTATGGAAAACTTTTGCATTTGACAAGATATATTCACGAAATTTGGTACAGATTATTTTCTAAGGCAACAATGTAATCTCCGAAGAAATTGTTCAGATCGGGATGCATGGGAAACTTCCTCATTTGACGATATATCTTCACGAAATTTTGTATCAGTTATTGTTCATAAAAATATTGCAATATCGGAAGAAGTTGTTCAAAACGGCTCACTATAGCTTATAGCTGCCATACAAACCGAACGATCGGAATCAAGGGCTTGTATGGAAAACTTTCGCATTTGACGTGGTATCTTCACGAAATTTGACATAGATTACTGCTTAAGGTAATTATATAATCTCCGAAAAAATTGTTCAGATCGGATTATTATAACATATAGCTTCCATACAAACTGTACACATACATATGTATGTATGTAGTTACTAAAAGAAATGCACCTGTGAAGGGTATATTGCTTTGGTGCAGCCGAAGTTAACTTTTCTTCTTGTTTTTTTCCTGTAAACAGCTACATATTTTACTATAAGAGAAATTAAAAAAATAACATACGCTTGTTTGCAATGAAAAAATTATGTAAGAAATATTAAAAAAAAAATTTTTTTTTAAATATAAAAAAATTAAAAAACTACATATAAAAAAATTAATAAAATTAAAAAACATAAAAATCAATAATAAAAAATAGTAAACAATAATAAAAAAAATATAAAAAAAATTATAAAAAAATTATAAAAAAATTATAAAAAAATTATAAAAAAATTATAAAAAAATTAAAAAATAATAAAAAAAGAAATTAAAAATAATAAAAAACAAGATAAAAAATAATTAAAATAAATAAAATAATAAAAAATATTGTATTAACTCACAAACACAAAAAACGGTGATTTGCAAAACGAATAAATCACACTGCCGATACTAATTTCCTACACCAAATTAGGTTGACATAACGATTTTAAATTTAATTGTATTTATTGTTTATTTTTTATGGATTTATTAATTAATTTTTGTGTTTTATTTTAATTTTTACATTTTTTTATCGCTTAAAACTAATTAATTTAATTTAATAATTAAAACTTAACTTAGATTTTGTATAAGTTTATATATAAACGCGTTTAACCACACACAACTTGCCAATTTTTTTCAATGTGAAAGGTAAAAAGAGGGCAAAAACTTGAAAACAAACTGTACGCAATAGCAAAATATTTTGAAGAAAAAAACCGAATGCACACAATTAGAAATATTACACAAAATGCAGCATGTTTTATGTTGCTTATATTAGCTTAACATTTCTTATTGTTAATTTTTACAAATTGATTTATTTTACATATGGTTTTTACATTACTTATTTTTTAATTAATATGTATGTTTTTTTTTCGTCATTTTGAATTTTTTATTTCAAATTTGAAACATTTTCTCCAAAATTTCAAAATATCTAAACAGCGAAAGTGGAAAATCTAAAAAATGAGAAGTTAAATAGACAAGAATAAATTTATAATGTACTAAAAATACAATAAATTTAATAACTGTAAGTTATAGTCAAATTGCGAACAAAAATTATAATAACAGATCCAAAATATTTTGTCAAAAGAAAATATTGTTATTGCACAGCGAGAGGGCACTTTTTCGAATGAAATATTTTTTTTTATTTCTAAGCAGAACAATAACAACTTGCTTTATTTTAATTTAAAAATCAAAGACCATTTTCGAATTATAGCGAAAATTGCAATCAAAATGCCAATTAACTTCTATCTAATTTGCAAAGAAATAAATTTATGTCTACAACACTTGAAGTGCGGTTGGAAATTACGGAATTTTTTAGAATTTTTTCTAATTAAATTTCAAACAATTTACATAAAAATAAATTAACGAAATTCAGCGAGAATTCAGCTAAAGCAACGAAAAACAAAAAAATTAAAACTGAAATAAGTAAAAACATAATAAACCACATTTCGTGTGCAAGTTGAAAATTATGAAATGCTAAATGAGAACGATTTCGAAAATTACATTTAAAAAGTGTGTTCGTTACGTTTAAGGTTATCTAATATAGAGTAGTGCAAATTGCAGTAAAGGCAAATTTTTTTGTTTCAAGACTTAATTAATATTATTTTATGTTATAGTAATTTAGCAAAATATAAAATTATATTTAGCATTTATGTATTTATGTTATGTATAATTATCGTAGCAAAGGTAAACATCAATCAAATATATATTTATATATAAACTTATAGAACTAAAAACTAGCAATTAATAATTAAAGAGACGCTTCTGTATACATACATAAGTGTCACTTTCGAATTATTCTTATATGATTATGCATTTAAATGTAAGTATGTATGTATGGTTTTGTATGTGCAACTACAACGGTCGGCGTCATGAATAATAGCAGTAGCAATCACTGCATTGCGCTTTAGCGCCGTTTGTGTCGCGCTTTCCGCCAGACGCCAACCGTCATTGCACCTTCTCACATTATCGGATCGGGCCCCTGACCTTCCAGATCGGACACTTGACTCTGATAATGCAGCGCATCTTGGTATGCTTTTTTCACCGCCTTGCGTTCAGTGGGCTTGCGTGATTCCACCAATTTCTGCTGATCCAGTCGTTTATCGATGCCCAGTATTTCTAGTTTATTCGCCGGTAACCATTGCCACGTACGTTTCACATCGAAGAACAGCACTAGAAAGACCACATCTTCGGTGTAGTTTTTGCGCAACGCCAGCACATCGGGTGGTGGCGCAGGCAATGGTACACCGTTATATACAAAACCTTTCGGCGTTTTGGGATCGAGTATTAATGCCGGATACCAGGGATAACCGCGACATTTAGCCCACACTAACTGCAACGGCTCGAGTGGTGGTTTTAGCATTGTTATTGTTGCTGCCGTCGCCGCCAACGCATCGTCGGCATCAGCATCGCCCGCCTCGTTAGCTAAATCGGCATTAGCTGATGTGGGTCGAGACGATGTTGATGGCGTTGGTGTTGCCGCTGCCGCACCGCGTGTATTGTGCGTATTGTTGTATATCAACTTGTTGTTAAGACTCGCTTTTCGACCTCTAACATTATTCGCAATTGGTGTAGAGGTAGCGCTTATGCTGGCGGTGGGTGTGGCTGATCTTGTCAGTATTTGTTTGTTGTTAGAGCGCGTTGTCGTCGTCGACGCAGTTGCCGTTGCCGTTCCTGTTGTCGTTGTCTTCGTCTTGGCAGTGTTGGTCGTTGTCTGCACTGCATTGGTGATTGTATTTTTTGTATTGGCATTCACTTCAATTATCGGTTTGTTTTTCTGCTTCGTGCGTGTAGCGTTGCGTGGACGTTTCTCTGAGGGGGTAGGCGTTCGTGTTGCCACACTTTTTGTATCTGTTTCAACTTTGTCACTAGCTACGCGGTCGTTACTCTCCTCGGCGCCATCATCACTATCGGCACTAGCGCTTATCGCTTCACCGTTACCACCAGCGACATCGGCTTCGCCGTCAATATCACCCTCACAAATACTAGCGACTTCATTCACTTCCACATCGCCGTCCCGGCCATCAACCTCTTCATCGTCTTCGCTCTCCTCATCACCTTCAGCATCACCTTCGCCATCATCCTCACCGTCATCATCTTCGTCGTCATCATCGTCACTGCTATCGTACTCTGAGCCAGACCCGCTGACACTGAAACCAGAACAACTACTGCACGGACTTCCCGACATATCACTCAAATCATCGTCATCACTATCGCTTACGTCGCGTTCATTATTCGCGCGATAAACACGAAAACTATCTGGTATCCGATCGTAGTTCGGTGTGGTCGTTAACACCCCTACGCTAGCTGGCACATTTACAGTTGACGGTGTATTTGGTGTAAGCGTGGCGTTTGGTGATTTCTTTGGCGACATCGATGCGCTCTGTCGCATCTCTGACAACCGCTTATGGCGCGCATTTCGTTTGGGCGATTTTCCAGCTACTGTACCACCCAGTACTGCACCTGCAGAGAGACCCAAACTAGCACTGAGTGGCGCCAAGTGACTTCCACTTAATTTGTTACTTATTGTCATTGCTGAGGAGGCGAGTGTAGCTGCTGCTGCCGCTCCCGCAGCACTTGCTCCGCTGGTTGTGGTATTATTGTTATTCTGAGTGGCAGACGCGGTCAATGTCGTCGTTTCATCCTTAACGGGTGTTGTGATTTCAGAAGGTCGCTTGAGGGCTGCTTGCGCTTTGCGTGTAAATAAAACCGCAGTTCTGGAAGAATGCGAGCACCAATGCATAAAAAAAAATGTAAAAAGAGAAAGAGAGAGAGAGATGGTTGATTGGTCAGCGCAAGATTATTACAGCCACAAATACCTTATTCTAGTGGGGACAAATGATTGTAGATAGAATGGGAGATATGTTTTGTTATTTTCAACCACAGGAATAAAGTTCAATTCAAAAATTTACTTTTTTTTAAATTCATGACTCCAAAATTTCTCATATTGATTCGAAAGAAAAATTCTTTCACAATATTTTGTCTCAAAGGACACAAAAAACATCGATACCGAATGTCCCTCTATTTATACGCAAACTAGTCGCTCAGTTTTTGAGATAACGATCTGAAATTTTGCACACTTCTTTTCCTACCCAAGAAGCTGGTCACATTTTTTTCTTGTTTTGGGTTAAATTTTTTGTTTACCTCTGGATATAGGAGACTTTGCTCTAACTTTTTATAAACGTTATATACCTTCGATTCACGCCCACTGGTGACGCGCTATTGTTGAGACTCTTGATGGGACTGCATGGCGGTGTTTGCACTGTCGTTGTTGCAGTTTCTTTAGACTCCTCACCCATTGTATCATCATCATCGACTACCATCATATTGGCGGGAACTTTGCGTGAACGTTTTGACAAGCTATTTTGCACTTGTTGTTGCTGCAGCTGCAGACAGGATGGCTGTTTCAAAATTTTCTCTGCTTGAAGTGTAACATCGTGACTATGCTCATCTTCATCATCATCGTCATCGTCGCTCTGCGAATGAACACTCACGTTTGAATGCCGCTGCGTTATTGAAATATAATTAAATAAATACATATTTATTTTAGTGTAGTTTAAATTATCACTTACAGCAGCGATTTTCGCCTTTTGCATAGCTTTACGCATGCGTGTTATTTCCAAGCGTATTTGCTTGATTTTCTTGGTACGGTACATGGGATTCTTGAGAACCTGTGACTTATCTGCAAGTATGAGCAACTTTTGTACGATTTCCTCGCATGGCTTGGCCTCTAGTAATGTTTTCAATTCCACTTCCACCTCGTGTTCCACATGATCTTCATGATCGGAACGTGTATGGTCCAACAATCCCTCACGTTGCAATTCCTTACGCACTTGCTGGAACAGTGGTGCCGCCTGGTCACGCATGCGTATACCAGCGCGATAAAATACCGTATCCTTATTATTGTAAGCTAGACAATTTTGTATCATTAAGTCGAAATCGATTTCCAACTGTTCTAGCGTCGCATATTGACCCTGTTTTAATTTTGTACGCATTGTACCTAAATCCATTGGATGCTTCACAATATCCAAGTAGTCAGGCACTTCTTCGGTATCGACCGGTTCACGGAATATTTCACTGGTGTCTTTAGCTTCAAGTGTATCCAGAAGTTTTGTTAACGCCGATTCAAGTGGATTCACCTGCAGCATGACCACTTGCTCACAGATTTTCACAAAGGCAGCCTTAAGTTTTTCGCGTTTCCGCACCAATTCACAAAGCAATCGAGCACGCTCTAAATCCTGACGCAGACACTGCCAATATTTCAACTGTTTGTACAGTTCCTTCGTGTCCGGCGAACCTATTGATTATTACAATGTATTAGTATATTATTGCCAATGTATATTGTACGCACAATTTGATTAAAAAATATATTATGCTGAAATTAATTATCTAGAAAAACATCTTGTCAAAAAATAAAATTATTTGGCTATACTTTTTAATGACGCAAAAATAAACTGCAATCAATAGCAATACTATAAAGCGTTAATCGCTACAACCGTTAGTAACTTTTTAGTGCGGGATAGGAACAGCTAGGTGAAATAAAATGCAAACCTTCAATACCATTTCGATGGATCACACCATGATTGTTGCCCTGACTCTGAAGCCGACGCAAAAGTGGCACACCGTTTCGGTACTGACGCTTCAGAGTCCAATAGGCTATAAGTCTATCTAAGAATTGCTGTTTCTTTTGCATGTGCACCATGCCCGAGATCTCCTGTACACGATTAGGTGGAATTGTTGGTATGAGCACAATGGGTGCTGTCGAACGTTTTTTGGCGAGCGCTTTTCTCGCTTCTTTCATTTTCATACGTGTATCTTCAACTTCTTTTTGATTGGTTTTTAATTTAGCATCTGCCGGCGTATGGGCATGACAGTAAGCGTACTTTTGTACATGAACCGACGAGTCATTGTGACCGTCTTTAACTGTATCCATTGTCATATATAAACCGGCTTGCTGTGCGCATGTTACATGGAAAGCAGCATAGCAGCTATTGCGCTGACACTGTATGCACGCGCCCAAACCCTTTTCTTTACAAACATAACATGTGAGTCGCCAACGCGCCGCCGGTATTGTTTCGATAGAATCTGAAAAGAAATTAAAATAGTTTATCTAATACATAAAATCACAAAAAATAATATTTACTTACCGATAGGTTCCAGAAACACTGTATTAGCAAAACGCACTTCGGGTATCCAAAGCGCGCATACCACATGTGCCCATTGACCACGATCGGTCTGTTTGAAAGCACCTCCGGCATTTGGGCACAATACACAACTCACAGGGGTACTGGGCGATTGCAAACAGCGTCGGCACAACCACTGCCCTTCTGGTATGAACGGTACACCGTAACAATCCTGGTGTACAGCCAGATTGCACATATCGCAGAAAAGTATTACGTTTGTGTTCTGGCACTCGCCATCCATGCAAATGCAACACACAGCATCGTCGTCGACTTCCACACCGGTTGGCGTACCATTAGCAGCAGCTTGAAAATATGATTCTTTTTCTAACCGATCCATTAAGAGTTCCATTGTATCGATTGTAACAGGATTAAAACCGGCTTTTTCACGTTGTTCATTCATCCATTCTAACCACGCCGAATCTTCTTCATCAACATCGTACTCTATTTCACCATCCAACTCCTCGGCTGATTTTTCTATGAAACGATAATAGGCGAGTGGGCGGGGTGGTGCATCAGGCACATGGTAGTCTTCGATTTCATGATAATGCGCCTCGGGCACCTTAACACGCGCCCATGTAGCATTTTCTTCGAGTGGTGGTGCATCGGCATTTAAAATACAACGGCGCGCCACTAACTCCGCATACTCTTCACCTTCAATAAATGGTAGCGGCTCATCAATAGCTAGTCGCACACTTTTACCATCAATATTGAATTGTACGGTTTGTTCTTCGTCATTGTAACTAACTAGTGATTCAGGATTTGCCACCTGATAACCGCCACCGTTTGCACCGTTGTCGTCAGCAGTCCCCTTCGGTGCTTTCGGCGTGGAATGTGCTTTCCGCGCCTTTTTCCGATGAGGCGTTATAATTGGTGTTATTGGTTGTGGATTGTCGTGATCATAGTTAAGTAAGTGATATTGTAGTCCCACCACTGTTTTGTAGCTGCGATCGCACTTGACCACTGGACACGCGTACGGCGGTTGCGCTTGCTGCAGCTTCACGTTCTTGCAATACTCGATCGCATCAAAATCGAGTCCCATTGTATGTGTAATTGAAGTCACTGATGATTCTGCTCGGTGCTATTGCAAAAACCTTTCGTTATATTTGCATTTTATATGCAAAATTTTCGCGTGCAACTATTCTTTCTGTAGCTTTTTCGCTTAATTTACGCTTCGTTTTGTATTTCTCTAATTCACACACAAATTCGCTGTCATACAAATGGCGCAAAGTGACAGCTGTTGCAGCTTGTCAAACTGGTACGAAAGCAAAGCGCATAAGAAAAAGCCAAATAAATGTTGGAAAATGTGATATTGATAGAAACGTGATATTCGAAGTTAAGAATTAGAAAATAATTAAAATTATATATTCAAAATATTTTAAACATTTAATGTAAAACTTTTTTGTAATTAAAAAAGTAACTAAAATATGTTCTTGAAATCTCGATTATTGACTTTGAAGAAAATAACACAAGTATTTGAAATCAAGAAAGGCATTGCCATATGTAACTAATACGCAAAATGCTTGTGTTACGTGGGTGGGATGTTAAATATAAAAATTCTCTGATAAAAATTTCACTTATTATCTAAACTTTAGCTTACCGAAAGAATTTTATTAAAATGTATGTGTTATGTGTAGTTTTAATTAAAACAAATTGTAAACAAAATATATTTTGCTTTTATTTATTTTGAAGGTAATCGTTATAATAATTCAAAAAAACTTGTTTATATTCGTCTGATATTACATCAAGTGCTTTCAACATTGTTTTTAATTCTAATTGCGTAGATTGGTATAGTCCAACGGCTATAAAGTCCCACAAAACTGACATTTTAGTAACGTACTCAATGGACTGTAAACCCCATCGTTCAATAGTGGCTCTTTGGCAAAAATTGAGAATTGACACTAATTTGTTCAACTCGAATGTGTTAAATATTACGCCAGCTAAAAAAATAATACAATTTTAATTAAAGCTAATAATAATAGGTTTTTACATTTACCATTGTAAGACTTAATAAGCATTTTCATCAAATCATTTCCCATTTCCATCTTTAATGAGTGAAAATCCACCAGGAAACTATCGACCATGTCATAAATGCGGAACAGTTCCAAACGAGTTTGTGCATTATTTGTGTTTTCCAATAACTCTGTAAAATTCATAAACCATTCAACACTCTGTTCCTCAGAGCAGATCGTGCACGATACTCCTCCGTTTTCTAACTGCCACCAATGAAGAGCTGGGGAAACGTCTTGTTTATCTGTTGGCACAAACTTTTCACCACATGTTGGATTTCTGCATTTATATACATGATATTTTAGCTATAACAAATTGCAAAAACAAATTGTTTAGGAAAAATTTTCGCTATACAAAATTTAATTCTTACGTAGGATTTGTCAGGATCGGGTTTTTGACAATATGTACAGGTGCAATTAAAATGATAAATCTCTTTTAAGTATGCTCTACGAATATTTCGAAGCGAATTTTTATAGTTAACGGTATAACAATTGAGAATTTCAGCACCTTTTTCTATATTACTATCAGCTAGTGCATAAAAATTTCTTCCTGAGAATTTTGGGCACAGTGTGGGTCCACAGGCATGATTACACATACTAAGGTATGGGAGGTTTGCTGCCGATACTTCTTTAGTTTCACTGAATGAATGTAACATACCACGTTTCAGATGGAGATGCTTTGTCCATATATGAGGAACCAGGAGAATGCCAAATCTGTTAGTAGTAGAAGTTACGTCGTAACAAGTTGGCGAAATAGAAGAGCATGTATGCGCATTAACAATAAATTGGCCAATATGTCGAAATATAAGAGCACCTAAAGTATCATTAGTAAAGTAATATTATTATATAAATTTGTTATGTATTCAGTTGTATTAAAACTTACTGACGATGGACTCCCAATCACATTGCTTCAGCTTCGTTTTGTTTGAAATTGCAAAGAAATTTGTATAATCTTTAAGGTATACAACTAAAAAATCAGCTACGAGGGCAAACCATAACTTATTTGGTAAACACATTTTTTGCATATGTGTAACCATTTGTAGAGTCTGTACATAATTCACATCAGTTTTGGTATATAGCGAACTATCAGGTGTTATCAATGTCTGCCAAAGTTTATAGATGTCTGTTTCATAGGAAACTATTGGCAATATAGCAGGAAAATCCTCTAGTACAACTCTTAAAGCTAGGTGGGAAATGCCTATTTGTTCAAATAATCGGCAGAGATACCCCGTACATTCATTTTGATGCACGCTTTTATGATTTCGACGGCACTTTAAGGAACAGTAAATTATGCTGCAATTACAGTCATGGCAGGGAATTGGTATCATAAGCATAGCACCGCATTGTTGGCATATTTGACATCCCTCTACAGGTACAAAAGAACTGATCCTTTCATTAAAAATTACTTCACCAGATTTTATGGCGTTTTTAGCAATCATATATCTCCCACGGGTAGCCACTTTTGTGTCAATTCTTCTATGAGTACATGAATAATAAAATACAAGTCATAATTAATATTACATAAGCTTCTGCAATAACTCACACTACGGTAGATTCCTTTAATTTCAAAACCGTATTAATGGTTTCCTCCGTTTTGATTTTGGTTTCCTCATCTAAAATTTTCAACCCTTTTTGTAATTCTTTTACTCTCTGACTAAAATTTTCATTTAGAGTACTTTTCTCCAATTCTTCTAAATGTTTTTTGAGTTTCTCAGAATCCTTTAAATAGTATGCACAAAAAGCCTGACGTATTTTAATTTTGTGTAAAAGCTTCACTGGATAATGGTTTGTCTCAAGTGCGCAAACACAATCGTCGTACGCTTGTTGATAGTATTCTAATTCCTGTAACGCCATTGCACGATTAGCATAAGCCAGTGCTAAAGATTCAGTATTTTCGATTGCAGTGAATATAGCTTGAGTATATCGTTGAGCAGCATTAATCATATTATCAAATTTACTTCCAGATTTTGAATTGTAATAGTTATTTCCTTCTTCACGCAGTCGAATAGCAGATTGAATGGCATGTTGAACAGAACTGGCATTCCTTTGATGGGTAGACTTTATAGCTTTTAGCCATGCGGAGGACATACGACGATTCGTAGGAAAGTTTTGGTTATTTTTAATATCTAAAATGATACTGAGCTCATTTTCAGAGTTCACTATTTTTGTATTCGAAACTTGATACGCTAAAAGCTCAGAAAAACTGTATTTTTCCATTTTTGTTTAATGGATTATTGCTCTAATTGTAATTAATTAATTATATGCATAAAGTACCTGTGGCCGGTTGATGTTAAATCGACGTGATTTGTTGTTGCACTTAGTATAAACAATATGCAAACAGATGAGTGGGAATGAGTGATGTGGTGGTAAGATACGTAAAATATATCGATCCCAATATAAATCGGCATAATGTAATATATTTGTAGCAAAACTAAATCTGAAAATTGATATATTTAAGTTTTGTATCGGGAAAACTATAGTGAAACGTCTATTTGTAATACACAATTATCTAAAATTTAACCATTCAAGCCTCTTGTGTATTTCGAAAATTGTATGAAAGTCGATATGCATAATACGTGCAAAATTTATTATCACTAATTCAACACACCCCTTTTCAACAATTATTTGTTCGTATCTATTTTGCTGCAGAAATTTTTAACTTTTCCAATAAATCAAGGTCCAATAATGGACTTACAGCAATTAGAGGAAGAGGCGCGCCAAGCAGCCTTAAAGGATATAAAAAATATGCTGCAGCGTCCGGGTCAATTAGAAAAAGTAGATCAATTTCTTCATCGCGTTGCACGAAAAAAGGCTTCAGTGGAGGCTCTACTAAAAACTGGTATGCAAAATCAACTGGATGGAGTAAGAGTAGGACTAAAACAATTAGAAACGTGTTTACAAGATGTCAAAGAAGTTCGGCAACGTATGCAAGAAGTTGATCGATTGTTGGAAGGAGTACCAGATATATATGATGCATTAGAAGTTGTACGCGAAGAAAATACGAAACATTCACAGTACGCTACGGCCATGGAAAACCTTAAGCATATATTTAATGTCGAAGCAAGTGTTTCAAAAACGATGACACTCATTGATGAGGATAAACTATTAAATGCGCACCAGTGTCTAGCCGATTTGGAAAATTCCCGTGATGATTTGCTATACGAATTGCATAAACAACCTAAACAACATGCTTCGGACAAAATCACACTAAAACGACATTTTGAGACCGTGGACACAGTGTCCCAGGCACTTGAAAAGAAATTACGTCTCATACTAAGTCGAACATTGAATACTGTTCGTAAAGAGCCTACTGTCATAGTGACTGCATTACGAATAATTGAACGCGAGGAAAAGAATGATCAATTCGCTTTGCAGCAACAAAAAGTCACTGGATTTTTACCTCCAGGCAGACCGAAGAAATGGCGCTCAATGGCACTTAAGATATTGCAGGAAGCCGTTGTTACACGTATAGAAGGTTCAAAATTAGAGGAACGTGCTGATAATAAAATGTGGCTTGTAAGAGATCTTGAAATTTTACGACAAATAATTCTGGAGGATTTAAGAGTTGTCAAATCATTATGTGTGCCCTGTTTTCCCCCACATTACAATATCTTCAACGAATATGTGAAAATGTACCACGAAGGATTGTCCTCTTACGTAAGAAAATTTAAAGTATTTTTATATTTTACATAATAAATTATTATTGGTTAATTTAAGCTCGATAATATTGCGAAATCTGGACTCGAAGGTAATGAATATGTATCAATGCTCTCATGGGTAATGAATACGTATCCTGGTGTGGAACTGATGTCACATCCTGACCTTAGAGTTGATATACAACAAGTTGTTGGACCTTTATTGCGTCCAGAACATCTCAAATCTCTTGAAGACGAGTACTTGCGCAATATGCAAAGAAACTATCAAGAATGGATGACAAAAACGGCAGAAACAGAAAAACAAGAGTGGTTCTCTGATCAACCGCCTGAACAAGAGCAGTACTATCACACATCAGCGCCAGTTATCATCTTTCAAATGATCGATCAACATTTACAAGTGACGAACACAATACACTCTGAATTAACATTTAAGGCATTGGTGATGAGTATTCAACAAGTGGAGGTATTCGGGCAATCGTATTTAAAAAATGTTATTGAATTGAAGGAACATCATTTTCGTAACCGTGATCAAATCAAGTATTTCACACACTATATAATAACTATTGTTAATAATAGCCAACAGATGGTTGAATTGGCTCAACAAATGAAGCAGTTGTATTGGCCTAAATCTCGTACCGAACATTATGAAGATTTTGAGAAACTACTAACTACATTCCAGCGTATTAGAGCACATGCCACCAATTATTTACTCGAAGAAGCTTTCCTCGATATGGAATGTCACTTTAATGATTTGTTTACATTAAAATGGCTGGGGTCCGCAATTTCTGTGGATACCATATGTGTAACTTTATTGGACTATTTCCAGGTATGCTTATATAAATAACTCTCATTTGAAGCTTTCGAATCATATGTCTTATTTTCTTATGTGTAGGATTATAAGCACTTGCGTCCTAATAACTTTGAAATGGTAATTAATGAAGCTCAAAAACTACTTGCCAAACGTTATATACGTGCTTTACTATCTAAACGTTTATCAAAGACAAAAAGCGAGTGTGAAGCAATCACTACAAAAATCAAGCAGGAGTCAAAACGTTTTAAGCAATGCTTCGAGAAAATAGCACCCAATTTAGCGATGACCGATAGCCCACTGGATTTAATTACAACGCTCTCAGAATTATTGTCAAGTGACATTGAATTACTTGTGTTAGATCTTCATACACTTCTGGGAAATTATCCTTCCTTAAGTGAAGATCATATTGTGCGGTTGTTCTATTTGCGTAACGATGTAAAGGCCAGTGAAGTACGTGAAAAGGTACAAGATGCTGCAAAATCGAAGAAGGCGATGGTGAGCGTAGCGAAACAAGATTGCATATTCAAAGAGATTGTTTTCAACGATAAATTGTGGTAAAAAAATATATATAAACAATTATATTTTATTTAATATAGAAATATGCATATGTAATATGCAAGTACGTAGATAATAAAATTATAATAAAGTATTGAATTTAACATTAAAACATCTATTATTAAGTGTTAGAAACCTAAATTTTAAACAAAATAAAATAAGTAGCAATAGCAAATTCTAAATTTTTTCGATTAATTAATTAATTTTCAAGATTATCCGGAGGCACAAAAATACCTACTATTTTGAAACATCGGAAATTCCTTTTCTTATATTAACAGATTTTTGTGCTACCCGTAAGGTGGCAACGCCATGTATTTTATGTAGAAAATTATGAAGTGTGAGGTTTTCGTAGTCTTGCTGGATGAGACAAGGAAATTGCCGTGAATAGGAAAAGTGGACTAATTTTTAATTGCGAGGAAATCACTATCAATAGTGGAAACGACCGATTTGAATAATTTACGAAGTGTATATACCTTTTGATTGAATGGAATTAATATAGAAAATATATGTGAGCGCAATTTTGTGAAATTATTACGTGTATTGACGAGGCATTGGTGTACGTGAAAAAATGTGTTGAGCGAAAGAGAGGGAAAAGGCAATAATACATTTTGATAGATTAATAATTTATTTTCTGATATTAATGGGAGAATATAATTTTAATGCGTGATTTGGAGTATAAATGAGTTTTTTGGCCCCTTAATATAAGGGGCCAAAGTAAAGGTGAAAGCAACGAAGAAATTTGAGGCTCCTCAACGAAGATATCCGCTAATCAGCAAATAAGGAAAAAAATTAGAGACAAAAGCAACGAGATAAAATAAGTAAAAAAAGAACAACAACAACCAGAAGGTGAATAATCGGTGGCTACTTGAAGTGCCTGTTCAGTGTAAAACAATCACAAGTTGTCAAAGTGCTACCAGCCAGGCATATTTTTTTTTTATTTTCAACAAAAATAAACTAAAAAATTGAAACTTGATAAATAAATCAAAAACATAATAAAAACAAAACCTACGTAAGACGACCAATATAGGCCAATTCCGCTGCGCAATTTCCAAATTACTAAACCAAGCAATTATATATTAATAAATAATAAAAATATTAATACGAAAACGAAAACGAAAACGTGAAAAGAGAAAAGAAATTGTCAACGTCATTCGTCCAATATCGCTTTCGAATTTATATTCTCTTTGGACAAAAAGTGAACGAATTTTCGCCAATTCGTTACAATTGTCATACGATTCGATTGTACGAAATTATTTTTTAATTTTTTAATTTCGTTTTGTACATTGGCCGCTCGCGTGTGCGATTGTGTGATCATATTCTTCGGAAGGCTTCATTCAGTGCAATCACTGTCCTTGAAGCTCACTCCCGAGGACAGATCCCACATCGTGTGCCGTTGCCGTACAATCCTTGAATGGGACACCAGCTATGAACCAACTGAAATTCACACTAGCGGAGATTGGTATTTTGGTCAAACAACTGAACAAGACAAATTTTGCTGAAACCAGCGAGAACATAAATCAGGTATTGTGTATTTTATATTATTGTATATTTTTACTGGTGTTAATGATTGTAGAAAGTGTGTTCAAAGGTCTCGGCTATGACATTTTTATTTACACAGGAAACGCGTATGCACATATGTGTGCATACACAGCAGTCAACATGCGACCACTTGAAGCTTTTGTATTCAACAATGGCAGTATTGTTATTGTTGCATGTGTGATCAATAGTGTTGGTTAGGGTGAAGTCAATGTTTATAATTATGGCAGAGATGTATCATCATTGCCTCATTACCTCCTTGCTGCTTGATCAAACCCCCTTGCCATTTGTCTTTATCATACTAATCGGTTATTTCTTATTCCCACTGTCATTCATTTAAAAGAGTATTGAAATGTACCTGAACACACCTCTTTTATTGTTATTTTCGCTTTTTCCGTATCATTTTAGTCGCTGCCAGTTATTTATAATTTGTAATTTTAAATTTTACGTTGTATTGCATTTGAAATATACCCATCAATCACTGGATCGGAACACTAATATATATAAAAAGAATTAGCCTGGCAACTAACCCATACACATCATGTAACTCAAAAAGATCACGTACACAAGTGTTAAGAGAAATATTTGGTAGCGCTGTTGGGTAATTAACCGGAGATTTATCGGATAGTGACGTTCAGGGTATTTAATGTGTGCGCTGAATGGACACTTTCGAAACAAAATGTAAAAATAGTATTTTGAGACATGAATATGTTGTGATATTTTCGATGAATCCGATAGTATATAAAAGTACATATTTTAATTACGGCTGATTTAGCAGTACCTGCAATAACAGTATGTTTTCTTTCAAAATACCAATATAGGCCAATTCCGCTGCGCATACGAAATATTTATACATTTTTATAAACGCATTAGCTGCTGTCAAATTTCGTCTATTAAACAAACTCGCTGCCATTGAAGAGAAAAATTGGCTTCGTCAAGTTTTATCTTCCACTCGTTTCTCCTCGCTAATCCAATCACTTTTTGCCGACGCCATTACAGTTTGCAAAGAAAATTTGTGATCAGTAGTTTTGTTACTTTTTGTTCTGATTGCAACCTCGATTTTTGATATAAAGATATTATAAAAATGTTGAAAAATGAGTACAAATTAAAGCCCTAACAAAGGGCTCTGAAAATTGTTCATTAGTTTGTTGATAGAACTGTGCAAACATGTTTTAAAAAGCGTTTGCAAGAACTTGCGGACTTTTTCTTTTTGATTTTTTTTTTAATTGGTCATTGGTCGCTTCCATCGTCGTATTCGCAGCTTTGTCGCCTTGTAATCTTGTTTTATTTCGTCATAAGTATACGCACAAAAATTTGCAAGAAATTAAGATGCTAGTGAAAACGCGAAACAAATGACATAAATATTCATTTGAAAATTCTGAATTAAGTAAAGAAGTGAAGTGACAATTTTGAATGAAGAAAACATTCCGATATTCACGGATTTTAAAAATGTAATATATATGTTTAAGTAAAGTTAAAATGGAGATAAAACTGTGATTGAAAATTTGTATTACAATTTGATTAAAACTAAAATACAAGTTACCAAATAAAGCCTTGAGAATTAAACGGAATAACTGGAAATCGGTAATTTGTTGTAGAGTAATTTCTATATTTTTATGAAATATGTACATTTTCATATAGACGAAGTGTATAATCTGCCAGCAGCAGTGCGTTGATTCGTGGAAAGACATATCTTATGCTGTAGAAAGAAAGAGAAAAATGTTGGTATTTCTTTATATGCAAGTGGGCGACTTATATTGTGCGTAGCGTTGTCCCTCTTTTGTTTCGTTAGGTCTTGCTTTTAGTATTCTCAATTTGTTTCCAATTGGAGGGACATCGGTGAGAAATCTCCAATGTTTGAAAATTTTAATATTACAAGGACTTCAATCTTATTTCAACCTTTGCCTTATTTTATTGTATGCATAACTTTTCTATCAAAATTGCATATGGAAATCATTATTGTTAAATTATGTGTATGGCTTTTGTTTATTAGGAGATATACATATTTATATAAACATCGGAAACTGGCTTAAATATTTCTCAAGGAAATATCTTCACTTTTTCTTCAATATAAGTTAATATCTTTTCCTCAACGACCATCTTCATATATTACAACGAAGGAAATCACCGTTTTACTACCTGCATGCGGATTTCTTGCAATTGATTTAAAGTAAATACTTTTAAATAATTTTATAGCAAATTTTAGGGCAGTTTTATTCTGGTCATAAACATGTATTGTTTTTGTAAAATACATCAGCTTATTAAACGTTCAATCATAATCCCGTTAACACATTTGAAAATTTTGAGAAATTTGCGTTAGAGATAAATGGTTAAAAGGAAAACTTCTTTTTGTTAACAAATTATAAAATATAACCGTTACGTTATTAAAAGTATTGACTAGACATATTTGAATAATTCACAGTATATAAAAGAGATCGGTTTGGAAGCGGACCGCCATTGTTTGCGCTGCCTATTCTCGGTGATCAATTTTACTGACACGATATCAACAAGTCCGAATTCGAATTACAACTTTATTGTAGAAGCACAAGCTAGATTACTTGGCGCTCAATTGGAAAATCAACTGACTAGAGCGTCCTTCATATCGAATACTTGCTTTGCTGTCGACCATTGCTTTTCTCAACAAAAGGTTTGTTTTTACCCTGAATTTGTTTTTTAAATAAAATTCATTGTTTTATCATTTTTTTAGACTCTTAAACCGACACCACAACTTATAGCGCAAATAACTAAGTTAACAGGAATTAGTAAACTTTGTGAAGTTGTATTGTCAATAGCATTAACTCATTCGTCACAAGCAGATTTACGCCAATACTCTTTGGAACACCTCAAAGTATCATTCAGTGAGCTGATTGAATCATTCTTAGAAAATAAAGAAAATAGCATTGCTGAGAAGTGTAATTTACAAGACGTATCTGTAGAAATATTACAATTGCTTCTTGTTTGTATAAACGAAGTTGTAAGCAAAGAACTTAAAAGTAAATTTTTGGATTTACTACGCAAACAATTTCCCCTTGAACGAGTTCCCCTCATACTATCGCCACATTTATATCGTAAAAGACTTAATTGTTGTGAATCTCCTGCGTTATTACCACCAGAAGACACTGAATTGATTTACAACAAACAATACGCTGATGGCGGTACCGTTAGTCAACATTTGACAGAAATTGGTATTGAAGATATTTATGACAACTTATGCGAGACAATATTTACTACACAGGTAACCTGAACATTTGTTGTGCTGCAATGATTGAAATAAAAAAAAAATAAAAATGTGAATTTTTTTCAGTTGAATAATAATATTATGGACACATCCTGGATTAATTTAATCCTAGAGATTGGTTACGAATTCACCTCAAGCGTTGAAGAATGTAAGAATCATCTACGTTGTGGTTCGCGCGAACTTCAATCACAGGATGTGGCCAAGATCATTGGTCTCATGTGCCGCAGGCACTCCTCATTACTCGATTGCAATGTGAACTTAGGAACTCCGGCCAATTTTTGGCCGGGTCAGCCGGGAACTGGCCCCAACACACAACAACAAAATGTGGCCAATAACAATGACGGCAGTAACGTTACGAGCAGTGGCGTTGATAAAACAACCAACTTAAATGACAAAAAAGACAAAGTCGGTGGCAACCCAGTGGGTACCATCAGCACAGAAACCACGCAAGCATGGAAACCGGACGTGTTTGTGCAGGCACTGAAGGAGGTAGTGCCACAACTGAATTGGAAAGAGGTTTGCTTAGGTAAGTTCAATAATTTATAGCGCGCGAGCTATGTTGTTGTGAAAGCGATAGAAAAAATTATCGAAATGTTTTTAAAGTTCTCGTTATACATCTTAAAACAAATTGAAGAAAATTAAATACTTTAAATATTTACTTATTTTTTAAGAACTTGATCATCCGGAATTCATTTTGAAGGACAGAATCGGACTTGATCTGCTGCTGACCATTTTCCGTTTGGGTACACAATCTGCTCTATTTCCACATCCAGAATGTATATATCGTCATTGGCAAAACGTAAACGGACAGCTCTCGCTGATAGCGGTTATGTTAAAAAATCCCGATCTGTTTACATTCTCCGATTACATCTTCACCGCCGCACCAGTAGAGATGCTAAAAACGCCACCAGACACCGATAACAAAGAAGTGTGTGCTTGGAAATCTCTACACTTAGTGGAAGTTTTGCTGTATATTGCCGACCAAGGATTCTACCATCAAGTTATTGAATTGTTTAAATTCCCAGCACAACATTGCCCCGATATATTGTTTTTGTCACTTTTGCACATAAATCCACCAATTACTGCATTGCGTCAAGAACTTTTTAGTCAACTCATACCGACTTTTCTAGCAAATCATCCAAATTCAGGTGTAATACTTATGACTGCTTGGAATTCACAAAATTTTGGTGTAATTTTACGTCCCATTATTATGCAGTCCATGTCGGATTGGTATCAGCGCGGCACCGAATATGATCAGGTTAAGCTTTCGCGCATACTTGATGTAGCACAGGATTTAAAAGCACTATCGACACTGCTTAATGAACGTTCATTTCTATTTGTTATCGATTTGGCTTGCCTAGCATCGCGACGCGAATACCTTAAACTGGAAAAATGGCTAAGTGATAAGATACGTGAACATGGTGAGCCCTTCATTCAAGCTATCTTGAAATGCCTACAACGTCGTTGCCCACAAATAACAAACGCTAAAATACCGGAAAGCCAATTGCCTTCCAAACAGGCTCAGCTACCACCGGAAACAGTGACAACAATGTTGCAATGCCTCCAAGGTTGCATTGGCAATGTACCACCAGAAATAGTTGATCTTATTATGCAAATGACAGCGAACTGTTCGATCATGGCGAATAAGGCAAGAGCCGCCGTGCCACCATTGGTGCCACAACTACAAGGTGTTATGCGTGGCCATCGTGGCATGGATATGGCCGGTGTACCGGGCGTACCGCCACCACCTTTCTCCGCCAATTTGAATGCACAGCAAATGTTTGGACCCACAATGGATACGTTATCGAATTTAACCACAAATATAGCCAGCCTAAATCTCGGTGGACCTAATGGCGCCTTCAATTTTGGAAACGTCTTAGGTAAGTTGAAGAGTAAATATTGGTCATTACTTTTATTATAAATAAGTTTAAAAGAAACGTTACGACGTGCAGTAGTGGTAGTTTTAGCTTTATGTACTATTAAAAACATAAGTTGAATGGGCATCTACGTTGTTCCAACAGAGTATGACTTTCACCGTTAATTTCACACTTGACTGTATTAGCAAAGTTATTGAAACTACATTAGGAAAATAAAAATATACCTATACCAAAGAAATATAAACCCAAACCAGAAATTAGAGCAATCATATTGCTCTGCAAAACATAACCTCACTAATTTGAAAAATGACGAGCTGAAATTTAATGTCCGACTGAAAACTTAGTTTCAAACAATACACAAAAAAAGATATTTATATACTGCAGAGGAATTTCTTTGAGATAGCAGACAAAATGCTCTTAGTCGAAGCCAACTTCTATTTATACGAACTATTAAATTGGCTAAATTCTAAACCCATGTGCATTTCTAAATATTCAAACAAAGTTTGTGAGGTAAAGATTCTGGGTATAAATTTATTTCTATAGAAATCTTTTAAGTTGGCGTAATTGAATATACTAATTCATAGGTAATTTGGCGTCTACACCAGCTTCTCCGTCACGTCTTATGAATCCAGCTGCCAGTCCATATCCGCTGAATGCTATGCAAATCCCACCACCGAATATTGGAAATTTAGGTAGAATGCCGCAAACAGCGCAACAGCCGACACCAACGCCACCTAACCCCATAAATCCGGGTATGGCTGATCTGCAAGGACCCGTCTCCAAGGAAGTTGAAGATGAGGCTAATTCATATTTTCAACGTATCTATAATCATCCACCACATCCCACACTGTCTATTGATGAAGTACTTGATATATTGCAAAGATTCAAGGATTCGAATATACGTCGTGAACAAGAAGTTTATCAATGTATGTTGCGTAATCTATTCGAAGAATATCGCTTTTTCCCACACTATCCAGAGAAGGAGTTACAAATCACAGCACAATTATTTGGTGGCATAATAGAGCGTAATTTAGTGCCCTCATGTGTGGCATTAGGTTTAGCCTTGCGCTGTGTTTTGGATGCATTGCGCAAACAGGACTCAAAAATGTATAATTTCGGCATAACGGCATTGGATCGTTTCAAAAATCGACTACATTCATATAACAAATACTGTGAATACATACGTTCCATTGCACATTTTAATGACTTTCCCCCGCATTTGATTCAATATGTAGAATGTGGCTATTTGCAACAGGAACCACCACCTGCCAAGATACAAATGCTTATGGCTGGTAGTGGACAGCAGCCACAACCCGATACAATTTATCGCAGCAATTCCGTGACAGGTGAGTTTGTTTACAAAAGCGTGCATATATTTTTTATATTTTAAGGTACAGGGTGACCCAATTTTTTTTTTTATAATTTTTATTTTATCTGTCTAATTCTTTTCAGTCTGTAGTGATAATGTGATAAATTTTCCTACTGAAAAACAGATTGCGCTAAATAAGATTTTCACTTCAAATCTCCTTGGTGAATAGATTAACAAGTGTCATTTTTGTATCGCGAAATCTTGCTAAATATAGTAGATTATTGTGATAATCTACTCAACAGCCTAAATCTCGTAATTAAGTGTTGGTCAGAACATGATATAATGTTAAAGATTATCGGTTTAAGTATGCGACTATGCATTTCGGAATAATGCCAAAGATTTTATTACACTTAATTTTGACCAATTTTTTTCTTTTTAATTATTGTCATATTTTTTATATATGTATAATATTATATAATATATATTTAACTATTAATTTTCTCTATAATGTCATCATGTGCTATCGTCTGCATAGCTTTGCTTTGAAATAAAAGTTTTTTGTGGCAAAAAGCTTTGTCAATGAATATTTCAGTTACCCTGTACCAGAATTTAGTTGGGTTTAAAGAAATAGTTAATTTTTTTCAGATAATTTTTAATATTATTTGTAAATATTTAAAAGTTCATGAAAAATATGCATATTTAAAAATTTATATGAAATAAAAATGCTGGTATATTGCCTATTAAAACTGCATGTTTCTTTTGATTTTTAAATTCTAGGAAATATAGTAACAACACCAACACAACAAAAGCCTATGGTTGTTGCTCAGTCCATACATGCATCACGTATGAAATCAATTGCAACCGCTACTAATATCGATACACTATTGGTTGCCAATCAGGAGGAGAAGATCACTATACCGCCCGAACCAGTACAGGATAAAACCGCATTCATATTTAACAATTTAAGTCAACTGAATATACCGCAGAAATGCGAAGAGATTAAGGAAATCATGACGAAGGAATATTGGCCGTGGCTAGCACAGTATCTGGTGCTAAAGCGCGCTTCATTGGAATTCAATTTTCATTCGTTATATTTCAATTTCTTGGAGGCACTGAAGAATCCCGAAATCAATAAATATGTAACCAAGGAGACACTCCGGAATATAAAAGTTTTACTACGTTCCGATAAGGGTGTGGTGAATTTCTCCGACCGCAGTTTGTTAAAGAATCTGGGTCATTGGTTGGGCATGATGACGTTGGGGCGCAATAAGCCTATTTTACAAATTGAATTGGACTTGAAAACCCTATTGGCCGAGGCATATCATAAGGGACAACAAGAATTGCTGTTTGTTGTGCCATTTGTAGCTAAAATATTGGAATCCTCAGGTAAATCGAAGGTCTTCAAAACACCCAATCCATGGACAATGGCAATTATGAATGTACTTGGAGAATTGCATCAGGAGCCTGAATTGAAGCTTAATTTAAAATTTGAAATAGAAGTGCTTTGCAAGACATTAAGTCTGGATTTGCAGAAATTAAAGCCGATCGTCTATTTGAAGGACCCCTCACGTTCGATGAATATCGAACATCAAATGGCCCAGCCTAAACCCAAAAATATTGAAGCACCGCCTCAACAGCAACAGCAACAACAACAACCGTCACAAGGTCAAACTCCAGGTCCCGGGCAAATGGGTCCCAACGATTCAGACGCACAAGCCTTACTTATGGGTGGCGGTGGTAGTGGTGGCGCAAACATACCAGGCGGTGTGGTGCCTTCACCCAGTATTAGCAACGAATCAGCCGGACAGGTTATAATGCAAGCGCCCGAACCGCGTTTCTCTTTCGTCGATATAAATATAACAAATTTCCATCTGATCGCTCAGCATGTGGTACTATCGCCGAACATAACCTTTTTGCATGCCAATCCCGGTCTCAAGCATATTGTACTCAATGCAATTGAACGCACAATCACCGAATGGCTGCAACCGGTCGTAGATCGCAGTGTACGTATTGCAGTGACCACAACAGAGCAAATTGTGCGCAAAGATTTCGGACTCGATCCAGATGAGAATCGTATGCGCACAGCTGCACATCAAATGGTGCGTTATTTATCGGCTGGCATGGCGATGATTACCTGTAAGGACTCCTTGTCGCAAACATTGACAAATAACATACGTAAAGCGTTCTTATCTGCGCTGACTGGTGGACCAAGTTATCAGGACATCGAAGCGGCGGCAATACAGCTTAGCAATGACAACGTCGAGCTTGCTTGCGCTTTTATACAAAAGACTGCGGCTGAGAAATCAACGCCCGAAGTAGATCGACGCATGTCCACCGACTTTGATACACGTAAAATGACTAGAGATGAGGGCGGGTAAGTCACACACACTTTGTATTACTATAGGTACCTAAATTTATAATCACTTCCTTTTACTTTTGCAGTCGCTTTTATGACACACAAACATTGGCCTATCAAACCGAGCGCATGCCGGAGCAAGTACGCTTAAAAGTCGGCGGCATACCACATACACAATTCGCTGTGTACGCCGAGTTCGCACGCAATATACCTGGTTTCCAACAGATGACCGAACGCGATATCGCTCTATTCTTGCCCAAACCACAAGAGTTGCCCCCGGCTACCTTCGGCACTGACGAAATGGGCCTCCTATATGCCGATTTAGCTGCAAAAATGGATGCATTCCTCAACAGCACCATGAATATATCCACATTGCAGTTGCAGGCTAGCAAAATACATGCGCTGCTCAATGCGCTAATGGTAACTAGGCGTATACGTGATAATGAATCGGCTCTAAATCTACTGACACGCGTCGTTGAGGGTCTCATTGAAGGATTGGTGAACATACCCGAACACATCGAGCAAATGAAATTGTACCGTGATATACATTTACGTATACTGAATATGTTGCAGAATACTTTTGGTGCTGGTGTAACAGAACGAGCAATCACCAAGTGCATTTTCGATGTACGCGAAGAGGTGCGCTACAATGTTGAAGCTATCAAATGGCTTATAACCTCACATTTCATTAATGTGCCGCAATTCGATTTATTGTTGCGCGAAGCTATGGATAATGGCAATAATTATATGGCTGTCACGTTTGCCATGACATTAATGGAACGGCTGCTTGATGGACGCACCAGCGCCACTTTGGAAACAGAAATGACCGGCACATTCGAGATGTTGGGCCGCTTGCCACAGAATCGTCATCGCTATCCTGACGCCACGACTCATCAGATAGATATGATGGATGCGGGACCTTTTGGCGGAGCCGATCACTATTTAGCCGGTGCCAGACAATACATGACCTCGGGCATGCAGCATGTACGGGTGAGTACCAAACAAATGTTTGTTATGTTGTTGCCATATAAAAACAAATCTTTCTTTTTGTTTGCTATTATAGTCCAATGATTGCGATGATCCACCTGGTTTGCAAGAGAAGACCGAATTCCTGCTCAAAGACTGGGTCTCCATCTACAACCAATCGAACAATTTGTCGCGTGAGGCCAAGATCTTCACATCATTCGTACAGAAGATGAATATGTATGGTATTCTGAAGACCGACGACTTGATAACGCGCTTTTTCCGACAGGCCACACAAATCTGCATTGATTTGGTGTATCGCATACTGAACGACCCAAGCAATTCTCCATTGCAAGCGCGCACCAAAATCTTCCACTGGATTGACGCATTTGTGCATTTAATTGCTCTGCTGGTACGCCACTCCGGCGAAGCGGGCAATACCACGACGAAAATGAACTTGCTAAACAAGGTGCTCGGCATTGTTCTCGGCATATTGCGGCAGGACCAAGAATTGCATGGCACCGCATTCCAACAGCTCGGCTATCATCGCTTTTTTGTGATGCTATTTCTAGAGCTGAGCTCACCTGACGCGGTGCTAGAGAGTCTGATGCACAGCATTATAACTGCCTTCTCGCACACGTATCATCTCCTCAATCCAGAACATGCACCCGGTTTCGGCTACGCCTGGTTGGAGTTGATCTCACATCGCATTTTTATCGGACGTATACTAGCACAGATACCGCAACAGAAGGGCTGGCCACTGTACTCACAGCTGCTGCTCGATTTGTTCCGCTATCTGGCGCCATTCTTGCGGAATGCCGAGCTAGCGAAGCCCGTACAAACATTGTACAAGGGAACGCTGCGCGTTCTGCTCGTGTTATTGCACGATTTCCCTGAATTTTTATGTGACTACCATTTTGGTTTTTGTGATGCAATACCGCCGAATTGCATACAAATGCGCAACATAATATTGGCTGCTTTTCCACGCAACATGCGTTTACCCGATCCATTTACGCCCAATTTGAAAGTGGATATGTTGGCGGAGACTGCAACAGCACCGAAAATTTGCTCAAATTACGTATTCAATATACAGCCCGCAAATTTCAAGAAAGATCTCGACTCCTACCTGAAGGCACGCGCTCCGGTAACTTTCCTCTCGGAGCTGCGCTCACACTTGCAGATCTCAAATGAGCCCGGCTCACGTTACAACATTCCACTCATGAATGCGCTCGTACTGTATGTGGGTACGCAAGCTATTTCGCACATAAGGTGAGTAACAACATGCTCTTCGATTGTTTGAAATGCACTAACTAACATTAACTTTTTGTTATCTTTTCTTATTTTAATTATTTATTATGAATATTCCCACGCGCAGAAGTAAAAATTTCGTGCCCAATACATCGAACATCGCACACAGCGCACACATGGATATATTCCAGAATTTGGCTGTCGACTTGGATACCGAAGGACGCTATCTCTTCCTGAACGCCATTGCCAATCAATTGCGTTATCCGAATAGCCATACGCACTACTTCAGCTGCGCAGTGCTACATTTGTTCGCCGAGGCCAACTCTGAGGCCATACAAGAGCAGATCACACGTGTGCTACTTGAACGTCTCATTGTGAATCGTCCACATCCTTGGGGCTTGTTGATCACCTTCATCGAGCTGATCAAGAATCCTATCTACAAGTTCTGGGATCATGACTTTGTGCACTGTGCGCCAGAGATTTCAAGGTAAGTGCAAAAAATACAAAATATTACTGCTACGTAGAAAAAATCGTAATTGTTTAATATCGATAATTTTCGTTGAACGCTTAGGTTATTCGAGTCGGTGGCACGTTCGTGTATGGTCAAGTCGAATCACCAGCCGCAAATCAACAATATGGATGGTGACATTCAGGAAATCAATTAATGTTGCACTACAACAACAAAAACGACAAACAAAACGAGTAGAAGAATGTAGCTCTCACCCTAGTGATGGTAGTATGCACGCAGTGGAAATAAACGGTGCTAGTTGTAAGAATGATTTGTGTGTTTAGTTGTGGAAACTGTTGGTAGCGATGGCGGCGTTGCTGACAGTCCACAGCCGTCCATTTCCACTATGAGCGTCACGCTGTCGATCACATTGAACAGAAATAGCAGAAGATTAAAAAGTTTTTTTAAGCTAAAGATACAAAAACATATAATTGATTTATGAATTAAGAGATTGCAAATTTTTTAAAAAGGAAAAACTAAAAAAATTGAAAAATCAAAAATGGAAAAGAAAATGAAAAAAAGTAAAAAAAAAACAACAACAACAATATATATACATATACTATAAATAAACAAATAATTTACTTGTAAGTAGTTTAAAATACACGATAAAGAGGAAGCAACACTTGAAAGCAAATTTAAATTAAATTAAATTTATTAATAACTAATTGATGTATTATAAATATAAAATTAATTTGAACAAAAAAAAAAAAAACATATATGCTAATTATTAAACAACAAATTACAGATGTTGGTGTAAAAATTTATAGTTGTTGGCAAAAGAAGTAGCGAGAAAAACAAACACTTTATCGAAGCATACGAGAAATGGCCGAAATAACGAACAAGCCCAGCTCGGGAGAGTAGTTCAAGACCGGGCGGGTAAAGTATGTGCGGAGCGCGACGAGTATGAGTACAGTATGCGAGTTATTTAAAATGTATTTGCTGCATCGCTGACCTGAAACACTGCGGCAAAACAATTTACAATTTTAAATAAATGATAATTACAAACATGCAAACAAAAACAAAGCATAATGGTAAGCAATAAGCATAGATACAGATGTAATATGTACTCAAAATAACAAAAAAAGAGAAAATTTAAAATTAACAAAAAAAAAAAAAATAAAATTAACAAAAAAATAAAAGTAAACAAACTACAAAAATTAAAAAATAAATGCATTGAAAAAAAAAAACATCCAAACAAAAAAATTGTAAAATCCAATAAAGCAAAAAATTACAAAACGTGTACATATTTGTATCAAAAAAAAACAAAAAGTAAAACTAATAATGATATAAAAAACGATGCATAAGCAGAGCGTGAAATGCAGAGTTGTAATATTTCAACATTTGCTGGCTGGAAAACATGTTTGTGCACGTTTCAACCATAGCCTAGCAAATGTTGACGGTATTTCAAAAAAGAAATATATATGTATATATACATATATAAACATTAATGGTGATGCTTTTAAAATAAAATAAATTATAATGGCGATGATGTGATGTATAAGAGAGAGAGCGTAAGAGAAAAAGTGGAGAGCGTGAAGCAGGATCGCAATGTACAAACCCAATTTTCGTTTTTCCGAAATGAAAAGAAGTTAATTTGTTTTGAAATAAATATGATTATAGAAAAATATAAATAAATCCATGAAGTATGTAAGTGACAAAAATTAAAAACGGTAAATAAAAGGTATAAAGATAAATAACTTAAAAATAAATTGAGATTAAAAATTAAATTAATATTGAAAATAAATTGAAGTTAATCAATAATTAATATTTAAAAAATAAATTGAAACCAACAAATAAATAAAATTACAAAATAAATTGAAACTGAAAATAATTAAAATTAAAAATAAATTGAAACTAAAAAAATTATTAAAATTAAAAAATAAATTGAAGTCAAAAAATAATGTTTCAATTTCATAAAATAGTTAAAAATATAAAATTAATTCAAACTAAAAAATAATTAAACATTACAAATTAATTCAACTAAAAAAATTAAAATAATTTAATTAAATAATTCAATTGAAACTACATCAAAAAAATATACACTCCAAATAAAGTTACACAAAATTTTATAATTCCAAAATAAATTAAAACTAAAAAATAATAACAAATTAATAAAAACTAAAATTAAAAAATAAATAAAAATAAATATTAATATAAATTTAAAAAAAAATGTAAAAAAGTTGTACTCCACAATTCAAATAAAGTTACACAAAATCTTACTTTGAAAATCTTTTCATTTGCGATAAAACGAGAAATGCGTTTGTGCAAATTTTATGAATTATGTTTTTATTTTGCTTATAAGCATATCATTTTGATAGCAACATTCGAGAGTATGTTTCACCACAAGTGGCCCAACTTGACTTTTACACACGTACAATCACAAAGATTTAGAGAGACATTTTGGAGACTTGTGCTTTCTCGATTTATTGGTTTTTGTTTTTAATTAGCAATGTGCAGTTTTAAACGGAATAAATAAAAGAAAATTATAAAATAATATAAACAAACTTAAAAATTAAAAAAATAATAATAAATTCTTAACATTCATGTGTATGTATTAGGCAAAAATTACATCCCATTGGATAACAGTTGATTTCATTTGTTGCTTTACAAATCGCAATTCTACATTTTACTAACGCAATTGCTTTAAGCGAGTTTATTTACCTTGGAAAATTAATTCATTGAATTATTATTATTAACTATTACTTATTTGTTTGGCGAGGAAAATTTTAATGCGCTCATATTTTAAGCTTATCAAATTAATTAATAAACAACAAAAAAATCCATAAAATGAAAACTGCAAGAACAATTATATAAAAAACTCATGTGCTGAAAACGGCAAGAACTGTATGTCATTGATCATTTTACTTGGGGAAAGTGTATGTAATTAATATTAAATTAAAATACTTATAATTTCTAATTAAATGTCTAATTGAAAGCAAAGTTAAAATATATACATATATGTAAATGCATACTGAGCAATTAATTATAATTATGCATTAATTATTAACGGAGTGATTAAATTGCTAGTGAAAGAGAGAGCAGGAATTATATGCAGCCGAAATGAAATACATATATAAATACAAATATATGTATATATGTATGATAAATGAATAGAATGAACGTACATATGTATATGAAGAATAATATAAACAAAGGAAAAAGTAAATACAATGCAAAAAGAAAATTAACAAAAAAAAAACCAAACAAGTAACAAAAACGAAAATAAATATATATTAAAGATGCATTAAAATAAAACATAGTCATATTCATTAAAAAAGCAACGTATTTTATTTGCTCCAACGCTTTGCGAGATGGAGAAAATATTGCTTGGCGTTCACAGTTCACAGTAATAATTGTCACGAATGACCAGCCGACTGCAGATTCTAGGCCATTGCAGCCAGGCTTAGCGCCACTACCGGCTAGGTATTATACTCGATTTGTTACAGAATGCTATGAATGTTATACATATTGGCAATGTGACCAAGAAAAGGAGATCAATGCCGAGTTAAACACAACGTGTTTTTAAGAAGAGAACTTTCCTCACTTGCGTAACTTCTACAAATGACTCCATCCTGGAGGTTCGACACCGAGAAGCTGGAATCACAACATAAAGCCGAGCGATTTTCTACTCGACTTGCACTGTGGCTCACTGAGAGCACTCGTCAGCAACTCGGTATAAGGGAACTGTGGGGCGGCATTTCAAGCTCCTTACGTACAGCTGCAAACGAAACCGTTGGTTTTCGGAAAAGGTAGAAGAACAGCTGGTACGATGAGAAGTGCTGTGTCGCAATGGAGAGAAAATAGACAGCTTACCTCGCACCGTTAAAATTGACCAAAACAACGAGATGGGATAGATACCGAGAGTTGAAGGGGGAAGCGAGACGCATCTGCAGAAAAAATGAGAGACGCCGCAATGCGTGAATATGAAGAACTTGAAAAGCTGGCCGACAGGTGTCATGCTCGATAATTCTACGAAAAGATGCGGCGTCTAACAAACGGTTTCAGACGAAAGCATGCCCAATGTTTGGAAATTAAGTGTCCTCTGCCCAATCCACAAAAGCCTAGACCCCACAATCTGCGCTAAGTCTCCTCAACTTCGCATGTAAGGTTTTATCGAGCGTATTGTGTGAAAGATTAAAGACCACCGTCAACAAACTGACAGAATCGACACACACGACGTCATCGTCGATTTCAAAGCTGCTTTTGATAGCACGAAAAGGAGCTGCCTTTATGCCACTATGTTTGAATTTGGTTTACCCGCAAAACTAATACGGTTGTGTAAACTGACGCTGAACTATATCAAAAGCTTCGTTAGGAGCGGAAAGGACCTCTCCGAACCTGTCGATACCAAACGAGGTTTCAGATAAGGCGACTCCGTATCGTGCGACTTCTTCAACCTACTCCTGGAGAAATTAATTGGAGCTGCAGAACTGAATAGAGCAAATATAATATTCTATTAGAGTGTACAGCTGCAGGTGTACGCCGGTGATATTGATATGATTGGTCTCAATAGCCACGCCGTTAGTTCTGCTTTCTGCAGACTGTATAAAAAAGCACAGCAAATGGAACTGGTAGTGAATGAAGGCAAGACAAAATATCTCCTATTATCAAACAACCAGTTGTCGCACTCGCGACTAGGCTCCCACGTCACTGTTGACAACATCCGGTGTGTTTAACAAAAGCACAGCGGATCAAATCAATGCGTTGATCAGCCCCCTGAGAATGCTTAGCATTTTCAGTACCAATTGGCAGTGTGGAATGGAAATACTAACCACCTTGGTCGGGTTCGAGGCCCATCTAAAACCTCTGCCGTGCTTTGGGTCCGGTACCCAGTTGCAATGTAACTCTACATTCAACTGACAAAGTCAGTTCTTCCCGCATTTGGGTTTTAACTACAACCACCACGATACTCCCCGAGGGGCCAGTCCGAATGAGCAGGTTGGAGTAAACTCCAAGGGCTCCCGCTCCCCGTGGTACCAGAATTAAATCTCCGGTCACACCCATAGCCGAAGCTACTACTAGTTAAGCTTCCATACGGCTCTGGACTGGTGGCCAGGGGATGGACCCCATACACACAACACTCATACAAAAACTAACCCTAATTCCCAGCTAACCGCCTTCGCCGCTTAAACAACTCACGCGTCAACGACCCTAACTGTTCGGTATTTCGGCTACTGGAGATCACACCACTAACATCTAATCGTCCCATGCCACCCAGATCCCTAATGTCCGAGTACATCGGGCATTCTGCAATTAAATGCGCTTAATCCTCTACCCCCGCCCCACAAAAACACCCGAACCTATCCGATAGACCAAATCTGAAGTCTGGGCTATCCTCAACGAACCCAGCGGCCCGATTGTACTCGTAGGTCACTCGGCCGTTAGGACTATTGTCCCAACGTTCTTGCCACCTACAGCTAACCCTATCATCTAGAAGCCTCTTGCTCCCTAGATATCCCTCCCTCTCCTCACTGTTGACAGTCATAACTTCGAAGTCGTACATAATTTCGTCTATCTTGGAACCGGCATTAACATCAACAACAACATCAGCCTCGAAATCCAACGCAGAATAACTCTGGCCAACGCAGAATAACTCTGGCTCTTCGGACTAAGTAAGCAATTGGGAAGTAAAGTCCTTTATCGACTAACAAAGACCAAACTCTATAAGTCACTCTTTATTCCCGTCTTGCTATATGGTGCAGAGGCATGGACGATGACAACATCTGATCACTTTTCGAGAGAAATGTTCTGCGGAAGATTTGTGGTCCTTTGCGCATTGGCAACTGCGAATATCGCATTCCATGGAACGATGGGCTGTATTAGTTATACGACGACATTGAAATAGTATTCGACGCAGTAAACGCAGAGGGAAGCAGTGGAAGAGGAAACCTCCACTCAGTTGGAAAGATCAAGTGGATAAGAATCTGGCTACTCTTGGAATCTCCAATTGACACCAAACAGTATTAAACTAAATGACTACAATTCAGAGTCTCAGGCATTGTTTGAATTACAGAGGGGGATAAAGGCATTAATTTTATCCGTACCAACAATTCTCAGTCGCACTGCGTAAGGTTATGTACAGAGGCAATAACTAAACTCGAAAGGCAACTCTGTCTAGATACGCAGTCATTTACGAATAGAAGGAAATGAAAAGGCAGACGTGCTGGCTATTATGGCGTAATTAAGAAGGGCCTAAGACTTACTCAGTCTCGTCACTGGTAATTGCCGGCCCCTAAAACTGATGGTCCATTACTGTGCCGATCAGTCGGTCCCTTGCAAGAGGCGTATTGCTTTGCTGTTTTTGCACAAATTGAAATCTCGGGTGTTCGGAGTCGTTCACCTAGTTCCCATCTCCTATCGAAATGGCGGTTGGCGTACTTATTCGTTTGTCTGTGAGCGGGTGCTACCTGGAGTATTAATCCTAATGTGTTGTATAGACTTCAGAAAAACTTTATTCCTCATCTTTCTTTTTAATGACAAAAAACTCAAGGTAAGCAGGGATAGTTTAATCAACTGACCATAAATCAATAATTATGTAAATCTGTTAAAATACGACCTTGCGAGAGTTACTTGAGACTTTTGACTTTAATTGCAAAAGTTAATATCCTACAAAGCGCTTTATTGCAGTTCACGTATCGACCTTATCGTTCAAGACCAATAACCGCCATGTTGCTTTCTTTGGTGACGTAATTACAAACGTATTTTATCGATTACACCAAACCGCAATACTCAACATTGATATGAGTTTTGAATGTGAATTAGACAATAATGGTGAATATAGTATGATCCGTGTGTTGTCAACTTCGATATTCACTCTTTTAAATTGAATGCTGGATGTTCTGCCATTGTCGTCTGATGAGCGACGCCGATAGAGTGGATATCCATCATTTCCAGTTTGCGTTTCCGAAACAAAAGCACGTGGATAGGGGTTTCGTGCATTTATTGTCAGACATATAAACCGAAGTGGGATGTGGTGTCCGCAAGGTCCATGAACCATATTGGTTTTCATCACTTCGTATAATACTGGATCTATTCTGCATCTGGAATTTCCACAGAAATGATTTCATCAATTTGATCTGATGTAACAATCATCCAAAGAAGAATGTGTGCGTGCGGCAAACCTCTCTTTTGCCACTCAACAGAGTACATCTAGCATCTAACAGCACCACATACACGTTGCTTCAAGATAAAGTCCATCAAACATGGTAACTGTTGTTTGAAAAGTCGTGCTGTGACATCGTGACGATCGTTTGCTGATTGACCGCGATCCATAATTCCGCACGTATGTCTCCACATCCTGGGAGTACTTCTTGGCAAAAAGAGTGCCGACCGATATTAGGGCGACCTCTTCGTGGCATCGTAACAAATTTCAATCTGCAATTGATCTCTTTGTGTGAAACACACGTAAAAATTTCACTGAATAATTTTCAATAAATTTTCTTTTGAGTAGCCGGAATAAAAAAACAAATGACCGAAATTGAACGATTCAAATAATTTACAAATCAAAATATTGAAAATCAAAACAAACAAAAATAGAAAAAAATTTGTATGGAAAAAAGTTACTTTTTGTAATTCCGACTTTTCTTCATGAAAAGTATACGGAATTTTCATTTTTAAACCTTTCTCGATCCACAACGAATAACCTCTGAAATTTTCATCAGGATTGTTGTAGCCGTTCTCTTAGCGTTACTAACAAACAAACTTTCATTCGTTTGTATGGGAAAAAGAAAAGGGCTGTTTTTAGGGGTTTTCCGGCAATTATTCGAATTTTTCTTGCCGTAAAAATCATCCTTGAACCGCAACGAACATTTAAAAAAAAAGAATTGGCAAAATTGTTGAGTTATGCGCTTTGCAATACATTTTGCGATTCATTTTTATCTACATACATATGTATAAGATTATATTTTCTCAAATCCCAAAGTGTTTGAAACGAAGTCGACTTTATACTTGCTGCTCCTAAATATTTACTGTGTTTCGCTAACAGTTCAACACCAACAGAGCTGGAGTGTTTTCGTCTATTCGGACAGCATGACCTAGTCAGCGTAGCCGCAGTCTTTTAATTCGCTGAACTATGTCAATGTCGTCGTATATCGCATACAGCCCATCGTTCCATCGAATGCGATATTCGCCGTGGCCAACGCGCTAAGGACCATTAATTTTCCGCAGAACCTTTCTCTCGAAAACTAGTAACGCCGACTTTTTGCCTTTTGCAGCATAAAACAGGACGGGCATGATAAGTAACTTGTAGAGTTTGGTCTTTGTTCCTCGGGAAAGGACTTTACTTCTCAATCGCCTACTCAGTCCGAAGTAGCACCTTTTGGTACGAGTTATTCTTCGTTGATTTTCGAGGCTGACAGCGCACAACCCTGGGGAGGGATGGTTCGCCTTCTCACTTTAGATCACCTTCAAATGGATGTTCTTTGGTCTTGGTCTAAGATCGGAAATTGAGAGCTGTTTGAGCCATATGTAAAAGGATCGTTTCTGGCCTCTCCCAAGTGAATGGAGCTCAGAGAACTTTTCTCACTTGCGCGAACTTCTACACATGGCTCTATCCTCCAAAATTCGTGGAAATAGTTGCAATATATAAATATATAAATATAATATATAAGGCCTATTTTTTAATGGGGAACTCGTTTTCCAACAAATTAAATACTTATCTACATACATATGTATAGTATATTCCAGGTTCAAATTCAAAAATATCTTAAATATGAAATTGACAATATTATTCATTTTCAGATTCGAATTTTGAAAGCTTGGCAAACTTCTAGATGCTGAATCGGCCTTGTATGTAAAAGTATCCATTAGATACTGAAAAGCTTAACCCTTCGTTGCATAGCATTGCATATATGCAATGTTAACTTCTCGTTGATCTGGCAGCGACATTGATTCTTAATTTACAGTTATTCTTTCGCCAAATGAAAATTATACCTTATCACTATTCTCCTTTGGTAGAGTTTCGCAAATATTCTTGAGTTTTTGTGAATATACGTAGTAAAGAGTAAACTTCTTTCTGATATATTAAAAATGCAGTGCTAAATTTTCATTAGTTTTGTGAATTATTGAGAATGTATAATAAAATGTAAGTATTTCCTATTAGTTTCGAGAGTTTCTTACCCAAATAACAAATTCGGTCTTCACACGAATTATTTTTACAATAGTTATAATGTATCATTGCACATGTGCAATGCCATGCATTTAAGCCTAAAATTTTACTTGTAGGGCGCTTACTTATAATAATAGCGCACGAATAATAGAAAACTAGGATGAAAGCAAAGATGAGTATTTAGATGATGGTGATGAAGCAAATTTTGAATTTGATTTACATCAATACGAATATAACCAGGAAGAAGCAAGTCAAGCAATACATAATTTTAAAGAAGTTGATGTTAATTTATGCACTTGTCAAAAAGACCCAGAGAAATGAATGATATAGACAAACAAGATCTGAAAAGGTTTTTACGGATATTTATTGTGATGTCTATTGTTCAAATTCCTAATATTCGAAGGTATTGGACGCCAACAGTAGGCAAGAAATGAATACAGGACACCATGTCAGTGAATAAATTCGAAAAAAATAAAAGTTGTATGTTTTGGCTGGTATATCTGGATACTATTACAACTTCGAAATATATACTGGCCAAGAGAACAACAACATCAATAGAATTCCTGAGGAAATTGATTTGGGATCAAGTCCCAACATAGTTATAAGATTACTAAGGGATATTCTCCCATAAAAGAACTAAAAAGTTTTCTTTAATAATTACTATACATCTTTTGCCACCTATGTAAACGTAGAATTTACTCACTGGGATCAGTTCGTCGGATCCGAATTCCCAATTTAAAGCTTCTAGACCAGAAATTATGATGAAGAAAGCACACGAAAAATCCCTTGAGTATGCCAACGTGGATAACTTTCATATATCTGTAGTTTCCTGAAGAGATAATACAATCGTAAATTTGATTTCAAGCTACTGTGGCAAAACTCCAGAGCTAGCAGTTGAACGGTTTGATGCGAAATTCGGACGGAAAATAACGGTCGCTTTCCCAAACGTTATATCAAACGTTATATCAAAATTCATGGAGGGTGATGATTTGCTAGATTCTTTATAGGCCGATACAAAATCAAAATACGCTCTAAGAAGTGGTATTTGCGACATATAAGTATAATCCTTATACTTTATTTCTATAGAAAGCACCAGAGAAGTGGCCCCATCACTGAAAATGAAGTTGAACCACGTGGATCACTGGCCAACATGGGTGGACACTCGAATCGCTTGCAAATCACCAAGTTGTGACGGATATACTTTGAATATGTTAGGTGCAAAAACGTGAAATTAATTTATGTTTCAGCAAATCAAGAAATTGTTTAAAAAAATTTCATATAGAATAAACTGAAATTTATTGTAAAATTAATGAATTTGCTTCTGTCCACTTTTATTCAATAAAATAAAGAGCATATCCATTCAGTAATTTCCTTGTAAATTTATAAGATTTGCTGCATGATATTGCATATATGTATGCAATGTTACGTAACTCTGTTGCTAGAAACACGGCAATCATAAAATTTCAAATTTGTCATCTTATAATAACCCACATTAAAAATGTGATTCAAAAAATTTTTTATTCTCACGGAAATTAAATGTTGCAACGAAGAGTTAACAGTGATGCATTCCGTAGTTTTTCCAATACGTTTGCGTTCTTACGTCGGCAGATTATAAGCTTTAAAAGCTCTTCGTTATTCTGCGACAAAACTACTTTGCAAGCACTTTAAAGCTGCATATAAAGTTTGCTGTGCGATTTGTTGACTGGTTCTAATGGTGCGACAAAGTACAGGTGTGCGATATACACACATCCATATTAACTTCGTACATACCATACATGTGGATATATACAACTTTTGTATATTATTCGGGAAGTTCCCTATGGAAATGATGGGTGGGAAATGATTGTGTGGGTGTGGTTTAAATTGCCTTAGAATGTGTAAATAAGTACATACATATGTATGTATTTATGTATGTATATATAAATAAGTAAATGTGTATGTCATATACATATGTCTATCTACATTCGCGTGCAAGTTTAAGTGCTTTCAATGAGGAAACGGCCGGGAGCAGATAAAGTTATTTGCCTCGTAACTGTATACATACAATAGCTGTTAACTACAGCTTTTATACGTACAAAAGTATGTATGCACATATACATACTATATCTATAAACCAAGCATATCGTGGAGTTCATAAGTAGGTAGAGAAAAAGCGCCAAAAAGTTAAGGCAAACGAGATGAAAAAATTGTGGCCGAGCGAAGCTTAAGTGCGCCACAAACTTAAAAAGCGACGCCTTTGCATAAATATTTATGTATCTACATATGTATGCAGACATTACTGCTGTTGAATCTCATGGAAGTGCAAATCTGGATCTTTCGACTTTAGAGCTCTGATTGAGAGCGGCTGCTCGCTGGCGTGGTTCTATGTCGTAACTGAAAAAGCTTTCTTGGAATTAGCACAAATAATTATTATATGTACTTATATAAAAAAAAATATTTCTATACTTGTGATATGGATGAAGTATATAAAGATATATGAATGTACATATATGTATGTACATGTAAGTATGAATGTACTATATAATGTTTGTTGATGCAATTGACTCAAAGTATTTATACATATATGTACATATGTACATACTATACATATGTGTATCTATGTACAGTTACTGACAATAAAATAGAATCAAAATGTTTTCACAACTATTTGCAAAAAAAAGAATTACCAGAGCTCTTAGAAGGAAACAATTATTTTTTGAAGTTAATAAAATGCATTTTAAACATTTCAAAAGCAAAAATAAATTTAAGTAATATAAGCAGACAACTCTTAAAGGAACTGTCAAGAACTTCAGTTGACAATAAAATAGAATCATGAGAGCCTTAACTCGTAAATAGTAGACTATAATAACAAAAAATTCATATAATGGCTGCTAGCTTTTCGCTTTTTATATAGCAAGCGACCTGTGTGTCTGGACACTTTTATCATGGATAAAAATTTGATTTGTTTGCTTGAAATTTGATGTTTAGTAAGGAATTGAAAGAAGGGTCTCTCATCCGAGGCTGCTTTGATCTTTTCATTGGCGGCGTTTTATACGTGACGGGTCCCAAATCCAGCGTACTACTCTGGGAAGGGATGATTCGCCTTCCCACTTTACCTCGCCTTCAAACGGATGTTTTTAGGTACTCAGAGAATATTTGGTCCTGAGCTGCTTGTGCCATATGTAACTAGCCACTCGCAAGTGAAAGTAAATAAAGCAAACCAAGTAAATAAAGCTACCCATATCATACCAATTGGCATAGGGAGATAACTTCACAGAACAAAAAAGAGCTTGTAACAGTCCAACCAAAAATCTTTTATCGATTCGATTTTTACGCGCGCATGGTCCGGCTTAATTTTGATCTCGAGTGTATATAGACATTTTGATACGAAACGGCAGCTACAGAGCCAATCTACGGAATTTACTTAACTTTATTAACAGGAGTCTCAATGGCGTATTAAGAGACTAGTGCTGTCTGAAAACGGAATCCAAATATACATAAAACTTGCTAGTAAAGTAAGAAGCAAATTCTAGCTTTACATGAATTTTTCACAAAAATAGCGGACTGCAAACAAAGTTTCAAATCTTTTATCAAAAAATAGCAAAAAATTGTTTACAAAAAGTCTTGAAGTAATAACAAAAAATTGAGCCAGATAATGCTACAGCTACATCTTAAAGTGGATAGGTTTGATAGTCTCCGTGTACCATCGTCGGCCGGTTTTAAATGTAGAAAACCGAGGTTTTTATTTTTTTACCCAAAGAAAAAATAAATAATATATCTTTTATTCCGACCTTATTCCGATTTATCAACACCTGGTATTGTAACTACATACATATGTATGTATGTATATATGTACTTGTATGAATTTATATACATTCATACAAAATGGGTTTGCTCAGTTGATTTCTTATCGATGGATTGGAAACTATTTTAATTTGCAAATCTGATTAGATTACTACTGATAATTAATAACAAAAATATAATATTAATACTAATTAAATAATACATAATAATTTCCAACTTTAAGTCTAACAGCTGGCAAGTTATTAACCTTGTACAATAATATCGATGCATGATAATCGATTCTCACATGCACTTAATCTAAAGCAAACACAACGCGAAAGTATCAAAAATAATAAAATGAATCAGAAGAACTTTTTCAGTAGAACTGTTTAACCATCAAGCTCAATTTTTTTGTTAATGACGCCAATACTTAGAACATTTTCCTGTGATCGCTTATATTCAGTCGGGCTTATACAAGGTGCTTTCCAAAGTAAACAGGACTTTTTGAATCTAGCGGCCCCTGTGCGCAATCTAGATATATACATATATGTCGACTGGTACGTTAGAATCGGCTATCTTCATCGACTGTCCAGTGAGAAATCATGACATTTCATTGATTGGAAGCGAAGTTATTGCTTTTTAAGTGCCAGTATGTTTGTGTTATTGGTGCGAAAATGAGCTTTGAACAAAGAGTCAACATTAAATTTTGTTTTAAAATTGGTAAAACTTTTACTGAAACATTTCAATTGATGAAACAAGTTTATGGCGATGATTGCCTATCCCGTAGCAGAGTGCACGAGTGCTTTGAACGTTTTCAAAGTGGTCGTGAGGACATAAATGACGATCAAAATTCGTGATAACCGGAAATTTCATCGAAACTGTGCGTGAATTCATCAAAAATCAGCCGAAATCATCATTGAAATTCATGGAAATGGAATTGAAAATCTCCAAAACATCGATTTATCGCATTTTGACTGAACATTTGGGCTTACGAAAGGTGTGTGCACGGTTTGTTTCCCACAAATTGACTGACGACCAAAAATTGCTCAGAACCAAAATCACATTTGAACCATTAACCACTCCCCGTATTTACCTGATATGGCACCGTGCGACTTCCTCCTTTTCGGAAAAATGCATTTGCCGTGAAAGGAAAGCGTTATGCAGACGTAGAGGCCATTTAAAAGGCTTGCCCCGGCATACTGGCGGCCATACCGGCCAATTAGCTAAAACACTCGTTCGACATGCTTTTGGACTGTGTAAAAAGCTGTATTGAAGCAGAAGGAGAATATTTTGAATTTTCCGAAAAAACCATTTGTTCTGTTTTTTTCTTAAAGTCCTGTTTACTTTGGAACGCACTTTGTACTGATGCATCCATATCCAAACCCATATGCACTGATATGCACCAAAGTAGCCGAGATCACGAACTTCAATTTCAGGCATCAAATAGTCGGTTATCACGACGCTATAACGATCGCCATTGACGGTACTGACGGACATCATTTGTGTAGAAATATGAACCGATAATTCCACCAGACCACACCAAATCGTTGGTTTTTGGGGATGAAATTGCAGCTCTTGAATCTCTTCAGGTTGCTCTTTGTCCCAAATGCGGCAATTTTGTTTGTTTACATATCCATTGATCCAGAAAAGGGCCTTAGCGCTGAACAAAATTTGACTCGAAAACGTAGAATATTCTTGGAACTTTTCAAGAGCAAATAAAGCAAAGCCATGTCGCTTGGGAGAGTCGAGCGGCCTCAGTTCTAGCACAAGCTGTGGTTTGCATGCTTTCAATTTAAGATCTCGATGTAAAATGCGCCAAAACGTTCCATACGTCAGACTCAGCTACGACTGCTATATTTTCTTCACTCTTATTTGGAAACATAGATGCCCATGTTGGTGGTTGCCTGTGCACTCAGATAAGGTTCACCTGGTTACGATTTGATAGACTGTTCAGCCGTTCTATACACTCCTGTACCAATAGCGATTTGATCTCATACGTGTAGATCGCTTTTAGTGCCGCTTGACTGTCCGAGACGGATATTTTATCGTTTTTAAATTTATTATATATTTTTAGTACTGAACTAAGAATAAATTGTTTTATTTGCTACTGGAAAAAAGTTTTGAAACAAATTAAATTATGCGTTCTCTGCAGAATAGTTACGCATACATTAGTATATGTGTACATACGTATGTATGACAGTAGTCTGCAGTTTTCGACAAATTCGTCAGCGCATTTAATATTGCTGTCTTGATTGCTGGTGGCAGTTAAAATTAAAAACTTCCACACCACGAGCCCAAATTGTCCATATGTACGTTTTTGTAGCTGTAAGAGCGCTATTACATGAAGCAACTTTTGTTGCTAATTCTCGGTCGATTCTCTTTTGCTCTCGCCCATTACCTTCACACGAGCAACTTGTGTTGCGCAACTCTGTTCGAGTTTTTTTCTCATTCCCTTTCACTTTACTTTAACCCATTGTCGTTTCTTTTTCCTTATAGGTATTTGGGCCACTCTATCAAATATATTAATCAGCTCTGTCAATTAAGAAATAAATTTTATTTATTAAAACAAACATATATCACCCTTTTTACTATAGTCTGAATCAATTTGTACGGCTTCCTCCATACATTTCACAATATCTGTAATGAATTAGATTTTTTCGTCATACTTCATTTTCTAAAATATTTATATTATATTATGTATATATGTATACATATTTGCAAATTACTTACCAAAAGATGAAATTAAATTTTTTAAATATATTCAAAATATTAATTTCAAAAAAAGATACGCAAATACAACTATGTACTACGAAAGAAAGAACACGAATGCCGAAAAACGTCGCAGCGAACTGTTACGAATAAGAACACAAAGCGAGTTGCTGAACATTGGAAACTCGGCGCGATTCCCCTCTCCTCGTCGCCCCCTCGCCTATAAACCAAGAGTTGCCGCAACAAAAGTTGCCTCGTGTAATGGCGCTCTAAGCAAGCCTCTGTATGTGCGTGTGTGTATTTGTATGAGAATTCTGGTTTTGTCAACTTGTCCCATATGTGCACGGGTTGGCTGTTGAGTGAGGCGCGGTCGGCCATGCGGGTAGCCATTGCATTTCTCTATTCAAATGACCTAGTTTCGTTGGGCGTGCAATATACATGCAAACATACGAATACATGCACATACACAAGCATAATATGCACAATACACTGGCATGACCAGTTGATGTGCCCCTTTTTATTTGCCACACATGTTGTCGTTCACGCACGTATAAGCATCAACTCGGACACATATGTATATATACACATTAGTGTACAGCGTTGCCACATATTATAGATACATGAAAATATTACTTTTGTTTTACCCGTGAAAGCATTTTAAGCAACTCCTATAAGGTATCTAAGTGGCTTTATTAAATGGGCATGAAAGTAATTACATTGGTCCTTGGACCAGACCATTCGCCTTCGCATTAGATACGTGTGGTGATGCTTTCTGTATAAACTCTCGTTCGTTGGCCAGATATTAGTGTTCCTGTCCTGGTGTTCCTGTCCTGTCTCTTACGCAAACGCTTTGACAATGCAAGAGTTCGAAGTGCCACGAAAGATCGCGATCCAAAATTGTCTGATATAATACTTGTTTATAACGGCTATTTACGCGCACCCCGAAGATATTCCTACGTCGTTTCATTTCCATTGACGAATCATGGATCCACTGGCATATACAAGCAATCAAGATCAGTCGAAACAGTACACTTCACACGATGAATCTTTTGCGAAGATTGTCCTAACCGGGCCAAAAAGGAGATGGTCACTGTTTTCTGAGGATTACCAAGTGTGATCTAGATAGACGGCCTGGACAAGAATAACATGGACAAAAAAACAAAAAAGTTTCCGGTATTTCTCGCGAATCCGTCCGAATGATTTTGGTGGTATTTTGGGTATGAAACGCGTTCGATCCGTCCCGATAAAGCCGAATTTTTGGAAAAGAGTATCGTAATCAGGTCGCTTTGGACATGCTTGATCGTATGAGATCTGATCCCACACTCATGGAGAGCATTATAACTGCCGATAAGACAAGGGTTTATGAGAATGACATGCAAACAAGTCAACAATCATCGGAATGGAGGAAAAAAAAAACGAAAACGAAACCAAAACCAAAACCAAAAGAACCACGCCAATGCTACATAAATTTCAATGTGACGCTCATTGTTTTTTTCGATATTCGTGGTTTAGTGCATCGTGAATTTGTTCCGAAGGACAGACGGTCAATAATTGGCCGTATTGAGGAGCTTGCGTAAGAATATCCGCCGAACATGGCCGGAATTGTGAAAAAATAATTCATGGATTTTCAGGATGATAATGCACCATCGCATTGAGTCAAGATTGTGAACGAATTTAGAGTCAAAACGTAATGAATCCCATCGATCAAAAATGGTATTCACCAGATTTTGTTCCGTGTGATTTTGAGAAAAATGGTGCTAAGTTAGAAGTGAATTTATTATTTTTTAAATTTATTAAGCAGAAATATTTTTTTGTTAAGTGGCAACACTAATGGCGGATCACATTTTACAATTTTACAACAACAAGCCCATCAAACTATCAACTCATCAACAAGATGACAACGGCGTACAAATAACTGCTGCCATTGCAACCATTTTTGTGGTGACTGCAACAGCTGCCGGTGTTCAAAAACGTATATTTGTGGGTGTGTGCGTAATTGTTGCTGCAGGCCAAAGCTTTTTATTCTTGTACAACAAGTTGTTGTTGTTGCCTTTAGTAACATAGTGGCGCGCATTAAAACCTGCCTTCATACGCCATGACATGCCAACAGCACTCAGTGATATTCAGAATTTATTCTGCTGCAGCGGTTGTGTACACATCTGCTGGACGTTGCAGCGCGTTACTGCATTACGAGTAGCTGCAATAGGCCATATGCTGTGCATACGAAATTTTTGAATAGGAAAATAGGTCAATGCAGTTGATTTGAAGATTATTCTAATGGGTATCTCGCCGCTGTCGCAGAGGCACACGCTCATCTATTTAGGAATGTGTGTATGTAAATGTTCTCGAATGCCGACTGGATTTAAAGAACTGGCATAGAAGTTGAAAAAACCTTACATCTTCTTTTTCTTTATAGACGTAGACACCGCTTACAGTGTTATAGCCTAGTTAACAACAGCGCGCCAGTCGTTCTTCCTTTTTGGTGTTTAGCGCCAAATGAATATTTCAAGTGTAACCAGGTCCTTCTTTACCTGTAACGGTGTTGAGGTCTTCCTCTTCCTCTGCTTTCCAGGGCGGGTACTGCGTTTAATATTCTTAGAGCTGGAGTGTTTTCATCCATTCGGACAACATGTTCCAACCAGCGTAGCCATTTTCTCTTAGAAGAAAACTTACTGCAGTTCACAAATAAGGCCAGAGGCACTGCGGCACTTCCATTAGCTCGTGCAAGGATGATAACTCGACCTTTTCCTCATTTTTAATATTTTGAATCATACACCTACTAAAGACACCAGCAGAGATGACCTTTATCGAACGTTCTTTTATGACCTCAATCGATTTGGCTACGAATTTTTAAGTTACGAAAATGGGAAAGGAACAAAATATGGCGGTTAAGGTGGCTGAATGATAGTATTCAAAAGTTTTGGTAGTTAAAATGAAACGATGGCCACTAAGTCATTAAGACCAGAATCAGCATATACATATAGTCGAAAAGCGTTGGTTTTAAACATATATTCTTCGGTAGTCTACAAGCTGTAAAAACTCAAGCAGATAATCAATCTCCCTGGAAATAATATAGCTTGTAGCGCTAACGCCGTCCCCTGTAGACTAAGAATGAAAAAAATGTCTACAAACAGCTGTCGTTTCTAGAAACAGAGAATGTCAAAAAAATATTCAAAGTCCGCAGACCATTGTAACGTGTCTGAGCCCGTATGATGCCTTAGAACAAAACTCTATATTCGAATAAGACTCTACCACAGGTATATTCGAATTCCAGCTAAAACGGAAACGGGGTATGGGTACGATGCGTTACTGAAAGTTGAACAGGGAAGAGAGAGCTCGGAAAGTATTAACTGCGGTACTAGCAGGTGATTAAAGAGAAGAGTGAACTCTCCATTAGACTCAACTCTCCATTAGATTGAAAAGGATAAATGTAGCAGTACTCGCCACCACTTCACCAAAGAAAGAACCAACTGCCACATTGTGAACTTGGTCTTAAACTTCCAAGCAGTTATAGTTTCAACAATATAACTTTCAAGCAATTGTAGATTCAACAAGATAACTTATCAAGAAAGGTAGATATGTTCAGCCAAATAACTCGCGAAATTTATTTATATATTTATAATTAAAATGACGTTGCTAAAAACCTCAAAAACTTATATCTTACTAAAAATTCAATGTGCATTGGAACGCCTATTCAATGAGAGATAAAACTTTTGTTGCCATGTAGTATTTACTCTTTTGGCATCACTATTGTTTTTGTAGCCACCAGTTTTGCCACCACTATGCTGACTAACTCTTTAGCTAGTAGGTCGACTTGATGTTGCCATATACTATTTGTGTGTATATAGCATGGTATGTCAGAAGTCGCAGCAACCTCTGCACTCAACTCAACTCAGCTCAACTCAGCTCTAAACGTAAAGAATCCTTTTTGTGTTATCCTGTGAGTGCTGTTCTCGTTCTCGCATTTTAAACCGTAACCTAGTTAGGTTCGCTGCATTTTGTGGCGCATTGCAACAGTGCAGATTTTATGTAACGCTGTTATTGTAAAAGTCGGCCAGCCAACGTGACTTGGAATTCATACATTTGTATGTATTTGTATATCTATCATTGCCGAAAGTTTATTTTATCTATCTAGGTACAGAGTTGCAAATAAATAACTCAGAAATAGATAAAATGAAAAGTAAGCAAAATCACGTATTCAGAACATGATTATACTGTGTTCTTTTTTGTTGTTAGACAAACTAGTCGGTATTCAGTATGCGACACCACTGTGTTCCTTAGTATACTTTATTAGTAATCCAGTAATTTAGACGGATAGTAAGACTTTTAGACAGTACGTTTTAAAGTGTAATTATTGAAATTCCCCGACCGATATTCTCAGAGCTGGAGTGTTTTTATCTATTAGGACGACATGACCGGATTCGGTCATCATTTTTGGTTTTAGCAACCTAAGTTTTAGTTTTTAGGAGGATGGATTTATGTGTAGAAGTTCACGCAAGTGAGGAAGGTTCTCTGATCGCCATTCACTTGGGAGTGGCCAGAAACGATTCTTTTACACATGGCTCAAGCAGCTCACAACTTCCGGTCTTTGACCAAGTATCCTCTGGGTAGCCTAAGAACATCCGCTCGAAGGCGAGCTAAAGTGAGAAGGCGAAACATCCCCTACATAGGGTTGTGCGCTGGGTTTGGGACCCGCCACGTAAAAAGCCCCCCCAATGAAAGACTACCAACTGTCTCGGATGAGAGACCCCCCTTTTGATGACGACCATGGCAAACGAAATAAGGACTACGATATAAGGGCATGCACCTGGAATATCCGGACCCTTAATTGGGAAGGTGCCGCTGCCCATCTGGTTGATGTCCTCGTGAAAATAAAGGCTGACATCACCGCCGTCCAAGAAATGCGATGGACGGGACAAGGACAGAGACGAGTAGGTCCTTGTGGCATTTACTACAGTGGCCATATAAAGGAGCGCAAGTTTGGTGTGGGACTCGTGGTGGGAGAGAGACTCCGTCGCCGAGTACTATCATTCACTCCGGTGAATGAACGTCTAGCCACAATCCGCATCAAAGCGAGGTTCTTCAACATATCGCTGTCCTGCGCCCACGCACCGACGGAAGAGAAGGACGATGTGACAAAAGATGCCTTTAATGAGTGCTTGGAACGCGCTTATGAGATCTGCCCCCGCCACGATGTCAAAATCGTGCTTGGTGACTTTAACGCCAGGGTGAGCAAAGAAGGTATCTTTGACACTACGGTCGGTAAATTCAGCCTCCACGACGAAACATCCCCAAATGGGTTAAGGCTGATTGACTTCGCTGGGGCCCGAAATATGGTTATTTGTAGTACTAGATTCCAGCATAAAAAGATTCATCAAGCTACCTGGCTGTCTCCGGATCGAAAAACTACCAACCAGATCTATCATGTTGTGATAGACGGAAAAAAAAAAACGGAAAAAAATGCGGCGGCTTACAGAAGGTTTCAAAACCGGAGCATACTCTTGTAGAACCCCCAAAGGTGATCTAGTCACCGATGCCCAGAGCATACTTAAATTATGGAGGGAAGACTTCTCCAGCCTGCTGAATGGCAGTGAAAGTACAACGCCAGGAGAAGACGAACCCGATTTCCCAATCGATGACGATGGAGCTGACGTTCCATTACCCGACCATGAAGGAGTTCGAATAGCAATTGCCCGCCTGAAGAACAACAAAGCGGCAGGGGCCGACGGATTGCCGACCGAGCTATTCATACACTGAGGCGAAGAACTGATAAGGAGCATGCATCAGCTTCTTTGTAAAATATGGTCGGACGAAAGCATCCCCAACGATGGGATTTAAGTGTGCTCTGCCCAATCCACAGAAAGGGAGACCCCACAATCTGCGCCAACTACCGTGTGTATTGTGTGAAAAATTAAAGTCCACCGTCAACAAACTGATTGGACCTTATCAGTGTGGCTTTAGACCTGGAAAATCAACAACCGACCAGATATTTACCATGCGCCTAATCTTGGAAAAGACCCGTGAAAGGAGAATCGACACACACCATCTCTTCGTCGATTTCAAAGCTGATTTCGATAGCACGAAAAGGAGCTGCCTTTATGCCGCGATGTCTGAATTTGGTATCCCCGCAAAACTAATACGGCTGTGTAAACTGACGTTGAGCAACACGAAAAGCTCCGTCAGGATTGGGAAGGACCTCTCCGAGCCGTTCGATACCAAACGAGGTTTCAGACAAGGCGACTCCCTATCGTGCGACTTTTTCAACCTGCTTCTGGAGAAAATAGTTCGAGCCGCAGAACTAAATAGAGAAGGTACCATCTTCTATAAGAGTGTAAAGCTGCTGGCGTATGCCGATGATATTGATATCATCGGCCTCAACACCGTTAGTTCTGCTTTCTCCAGGCTGGACAAGGAAGCAAAAGAAATGGGTCTGGCAGTGAACGAGGGCAAGACGAAATATCTCCTGCCATCAAACAAACAGTCGTCGCACTCGCGACTTGGCTCTCACGTCATTGTTGACAGTCATAGCTTTGAAGTTGTAGATAATTTCGTCTATTTAGGAACCAGTATTAACACCACCAACAATGTCAGCCTGGAAATCCAACGCAGGATTGCTCTTGCTAACAGGTGGTACCTCGGACTGAGTAGACAAGTAAAGTCCTCTCTCGACGAACAAAAACCAAACTCTATAAGTCACTCATAATTCCCGTCCTGCTGTATGGTGCAGAGGCTTAGACGATGGCAGCAACCGATGAGTCGACGTTACGAGTTTTCGAGAGAAAAGTTCTGCGAAAGATTTATGGTCCTTTGCGCATTGGCCACGGCGAATATCGCATTCGATGGAACGATGAGCTGTACGAGATATACGACGACATTGACAAAGTTCAGCGAATTAAAAGACAGCGGCTACGCTGGCTAGGTCATGTTGTCCGAATGGACGAAAACACTCCAATTCTGAAAGTATTCGACGCAGTACCCGCCGGAGGAGGCAGAGGAAGAGGAAGACCTCCACTCCGTTGGAAGGACCAAGTGGAGAAGGACCTGGCTTCGCTTGGAATATCCAATTGGCGCCACGTAGCGAAAAAACGCGCGCTGTTGTTAACTCGGCTATAATCGCGTAAGCGGTGTCTACGCCAATTAAGAAGAACAACCTAAGTTTAACAAGAAATAGCCTCTAACATAACAGTCCAAAATGAATGTAAACTAGTGTTATCAATGCTTAATATCTTTGGAGAGGTACGAAGAAAACTCTGACTGAATCGATAAGTTTTTTCCTCAACTAGTTTCAGGGGCTGTTATAAAAAAGTTTCCATTTTACTAAGAAACTGAGAAGCAATTGTATAGCGATAATAATGAAGATGAGAATTTGACTTCATTGTCTCAGAGTTGGGATAAGTGTAACAAAGAAGAAGAGAAAGATCTTTAATTTAGGTTTTAAATAAAATATATTGTTTCTTTCTTTTCGATAATATAGGCTGTGACCATGGTTAGACGGATAGAGGTTTTGTCTTCAGTAATTGTAATTGTCGCCCTTGCAGTAGAAACGTCGATCGCGTACTGAATGTCTCATTCTCAACGGGAATAGAGCTTATCTATAGAGTCAGCCTCTATATATCAGACTTTTACAACAGAGAAGTTTATAACACTTACAATAAAACGTTGAAGATCCTATAAAATGTATACATCCATATATAAACGATCATCGCGAGGAGCTGAGCCGATTTAGCAGGATCCGTGTGTCTGTCCCTTTGTCAGTATATACGCAAACTACACTATCAGTTTTTGAGATACCGATGTGAAATGCACTCGTCTGTTTCTCCTTAAAAAACTTCTCAGTTGTCGCAACCGGTGATATTAACATCAACATCAACAATAAAAATCTTGTCCTCGAAAGGATTTTGTTCTTATTTGGAGAGCTATCTTTACGAAAGTTGATATGGATTATTATTCAAGCTAACGGAAGAGTCTCCGGAGAAATTGTTCAGATCGGACCACCTTAGCCTAAAGCTGCCATACAAATTGACCGATCAAAATCAAGATAAAGATTTTGTATACCCTTTTATGCTATAAAAGATGCCCCTGTGTAGCGGAGGGTAAGGGTTTTTCTTTTTTCTGTTCCTGAAGCTCAAACTAAAACTTTGCTTTAAAGCCTGAGAGATAGAGTTGATTTTTGAAAGGTGTTAAGTGGGGTTGTGTTCTAATTGGTGAGGAAAAAACAGTGAGAAAAGTTACAATACCATGTGCAACAAGTTTCTCTGACCTATAAAATATATACACGGAGCTAGAGCACATATGAGCGTATATGTATGTATGAACTCGTATGAAATATCATCCGTTGGAGCTTCTGGCATATTTGTGCTTGATTCTACATTATTTATGTTGCTCCAACTGGTCAAGGATACATACAGATGTATGTTACATACACGTATGTGTTGACGCTGCAGCTAACGATGTTTTCATAATCTGCTGAATTGACATTTAATTAGATTGAGTTGGCAATTTTGCTACTCCTATGACCCATTGCAGGCTATTATACGGTCACAGTTGATGGATAGCGAAGGCATGTGGGCGTGTTAGATATACATACATACTTACAAATGTATATACATACATAGATATTTATTTACGTTGCAACTATTATATGTGTTCAGTGGGACTGTGTAGTTGCAGCTACTCGAATTCTGTGTTGTTTTGAAAATTTCGCACAGACTGGTATATTAGTTATACAATATATTGTTGGTTTGTATGTACATATGTATGTATTTTAAAATCCATATATAAAGTTGAGTATTTGATATCACAGAAAATTAAAAGAAAATATATGTACATATGTATGTATTTAAATTTAATTATTGCATTCCTTGATATCCTGACATTGCATTTCAAGGTAATCTCATCGAAATTCTATCTATAGTTATATATGTACATATGTACATATTTAACGTATTTATACAATCAAAGCATGAGTGAACGTCGATAACATTATCTTCTGGACACCTTTTCTGGAGAATCCATGACATTTTTGGTAAGCATTAATTCATAAATGGTGAAACAACATAGTATTTTATGAACTCATTTATGCTTTCAATATCTCAAAAAACAAGATGAATTAAGAATGGATCTCATTTTTATAGAGCTACATAAGAATTTATTGAGTATATTTGAAATAAACAAAACTGAAGTTAACATTTTTTGGTGAGTTGTCTGGATTTTGGTATGCTATACTTTCGCTGATAAATTCAAAATTTCAAAGTCCATTAGATTTAGATTCTGATGAATACAAAGATAGCATAGTTTTTCATGTAATGATTGATGGTGATTTTGGCCATAATGGGGTCGATATCAATAATGAAATAAAAAGTCTTGGCAGTTACTTAAAACAGGTCCATAAGTAGGAACGGAATAGCGTATACAGGTATACTATAAAAAAAGTAGTAAGACCTTGTTCATAATTTAAAAATTCTTTATTTAATATTATTCCTCAAAATCTATAACGTTCTCTTCAAACTAGTTTACGCAGTTATAGTCGGGTTTACAGCAGCGCGCCAATCGTTCTTCCTTCCCGCGGTTTGGCGCCAATTGGAGATTTCAAGTGTAGCTGGTCTTTCCAACGGAGTGGAAGTCTTTTCCTGCCTGCGGGTACTCCGATGAATACTTTCAAAGCTGGAGTGTTTTCGTCCGATCCGACAAAGTTACCTAGCCAGCGTAGAACTATGTATGCCAATGTCGTCGTATATCTCGTACAGCTGATCGTTCCATCGAATACGATACTCGCCGTTGCCAATGCGAAAGGGGCCATAAATCTTCTGCAGAAACTTTCTCTCGAAAAATCGAAACGTCGACTCTCCAGATGTTGTCATCGTCCATGCCTCAGCACCATATAGCAGGACGGGGAAGTTGAGTGACTTATAGAATTTGGTCTTCACTTCTCAATTGCCTACTCATTCCGAGGTAGCACCTGTTGGCAAGGGTTATTCTGCGTTGGATTTTGAGGCTGATATTGTTGTTGGTGTTAATAGTGGTTCCAAGATAGACGAAATTATCTACGATTTCGAAGTTATGACTGTTAACAGTGACGTGGGAGCCAAACTGCGAGTGCGACGACTGGTTGTTTGATGACAGGAGATATTTCGTCTTGCCTTCGTTCACTACCAGACCCATTTGCTTCGTTTCCTTATGCAGTCTGGAGAAGGCAGAAATAACGGCGTGGATGTTGAAGACAATGATATCAATATCATCGACTTAGCTCACACGGATCTAAAACAGGTGAATGTGGTGGTTGCGGTGCGATATTGGTTGGAAATTTAGCAAAAAACTCAGTTCCGATCTCTTTTTACGAAAAGTTTCACGCAAACGACGCATATCACTCAAATAGTATTCCTTGTTGACAGTGTGGCCGGTCGGAAAGAATTCGGAGTGCACTACACCTCGATAATCGAAGAAAACTGTCAACATAATCTTAATTTTTGAATTGCTTTGATGTGGTTTTTTCGGCTTCGGCCCTCCTTTGCCACGATATTCGACCGATTGATCAATTGTTTCGGGTCGTAAGCATAGATCCAAGACTCGTCGGCAGTAATAATACGTTTCATGAACTCCTGGTTGTCAGAAAACATACGTTAACCGGACGCTGTTTTTTGAAAAAATGTTTTCACTTTTCTTAGGTCCAAATGATCTTTCAAAATGGTTTTCATTGTTTCGTCCTCGGCCCTCTTTGAATAATTTGTACAAATCAAAAACACTTGCTCGCGAAAAAAAATTGTCATCGAAGGCCTTTACCGACATTCTGAACGTTTCGGCACCAGAAATTTGATTCCACACATAAAATTTAATGGAAAGACAAGTGTTTACTAAACACTACTGATTATTTTGATGTGACATTTGACATAAATGTGATTGACAGTCATACAAATCTAGAAATAATATATTTCGCTTGGGTTTTCCTTCGAATTTTTAATTAAAATGTCTTATTATTTTTTGCCCACAACAGTAGTATATGTATGTGGTTATCTTTGACTAGCGGAATGAATTAGCAAACACTAGCGAGCCTCCCACGCCTATCAAATGATATATGTAAGTCAAATTTTGTGAAGTTTTTTTCATGATACCATAATTGAAAAACCCCTTTGTTATTTCAGGAGGGGCTAACAATCTAAGCTGAACGGTCAATCTTGATGTTTGATCTTACAATTCAGGAAAGGAATGACTTCTTTATTTCTTTTATGTTTCAAAAAAGTTAATTTTTTTATAAATACTTTGTGGTACACAAATGAAGTAATTGCAGTAAAATATTCATTTTAGACTTATAGTTTACAGATTAGCAAAAGGCCCAATATTGAGAGCGCGTGCCATCATAGCGGGTATATTAGATTGTTCATAGTTGCCGCTAAAATACTGAGCAAATGGCCCGGAAGCGAAAACACCCACATCATCACCACCATGAGTCTCCGAATCCAAAGGCACTGTAGCCAAGTATTCAAAATTTACATTTTCGGTCTCTTCAGCGGTGATTTCGCTGCGGCCTGTCTTGTCATTGTAGGTGGTGCTGAAACCCGGTCCATTGGCATAGGATAAAATAGTGTATGGTAAACCATCATCGGCAACCGCGTTGGACAAGCCAGTGATTGGTAAATCGCGATACTACAAAGACACACAAATGAAGTCATATCATTTTAACGGTATTATAAATATGTAATTGATTGTTCACTTACCGGGTAGCCATTTATGGTCATGGTGTGCGAATGATCCGACGTGACGACGATAAGTGTATCCTCCTCTGAGGTCATGGCACGTGAACGCTCAATTGCACGTGAAAATTCAACAGTATCCTCCAAAGATTTACGGGCGCGTGTATCGTGATGTGCCATATCGATGCGTGCACCTTCAACAAATAGGAAATAGCCATTCTGATTCTTTTGTAACACTTTAATAGCAGCCTCAGTCATCTCGGTTAACGATGGTTTGACCAGCTTGTAGTTGCTACGCTCTAAATCACCACTGTACGGGCAATGCGAGTTCGCAAACAAACCCAACAGATATTCAGTTTTATCCAAATCCACCAAACTCAAACCCTTCTTGCTCCACACATAAGCCGCTTGCTGATTGTTCGCTTGTTTATCCTTCAACCAATCCTGTATGAGATTGCGTCCATCTGTACGAAGACCAGGCAAGCCTTCCTCATCATTGACCGTTGTGTTAATGAAATTGCGTCGCCCACCGCCCATAACAACCTTCAACTTTTTGCCCACATCCCATTCGACCAGCTGACGTGCAATATCCACATTATCCGTGGCGCTGCAGCCGTTCGCGACAACCTTGGCATCATACTCCCAATCACGATTGGCCGTATGCGCATACACGCCAGCTGGTGAGGCGTGTGTTACACGTGCCGTTGTCACCAGGCCCGCATCCTTGCCGGCATCTTGTGCCCACTTGGCAATACTTTCCACATAATTGGCTGGATTTTGACCGTCGATGCAATTGTAACGTTTCACTTTAGCATTCACACCAATCGTTCCGTAGTTGGCCTTCACACCGCCCAAATAAGCGGTGGCTGTGCACGCGGAATCGGCTACTTGACGATCAATGCAGTATGTCTTCGACAAGCCAAGGTAGGGGAATTGCTCGAAGGACAACTGATTTGAACTGTCACCCATTAGATTGCGCGCAGCCGTGACTGTGTGCACCGACATACCATCGCCCAGGAACATTATAACATTCTTAGCGACATTAGCCGTATTTAGCTTCGCTGCTTGTTGGATCTTGTCTTTGAGCGTGTCTTGTGCAAATTCATTCCAATAGCTGGCATCACGTTCAGCTTGATTTGTGATGTGCGATGCGGCGCCTAGTCGTGCTGTACTGCTGCGGGGTTGTGCTCTGCGGGGATGTGCTGTGCGTGGTGTGCAGATAAATGTTTAGTTATAAATTTTGTATACATGTACTATAATAATAAATGTTTAATTAATGGCGTTATGAAGGCTAAAGTACAAGCATTGTTGAGTAGTCTGTTGATAAGCAATGTGGCGTCTCAAGTAGTATTCCAACGTAATGATTAAATAAAATTTATTGTTGTACAGGTTATATTTATATTTCCAGCTTTTTCTAATCACATTACACACATGCTGTGCTGTTTAACAAAGATCGGAATTGTAGGAAAAATAAATTTAACACGGAAAGTTTCAACTGTTAGATAAGATGACAGCTCTAACTATAACTATTTATTAGCCTAGTTAACAGATAAAACTATGTATCTAATTACGGTGCCTAACAACACGTTGCATTGATGGCACTAAAAGATAGGAAGACTTTTTGATTTTAACTCTGCTCCAAGTTATAATACCCTTCATAAGAGTATTTTGTGCAGCATATGATAATGAAAGATCCTTAGTTAGATTTTGATCGGTCCTTTTGCATGGCAGTTTTCTGCCTTAGATAATAATCTAAGCTAAATTTTCTGAAGATGTCTTGTAAAAAAAAGTTTACCATATGAGGACTTGAGTATGTTCAGTCACTTTCTATGGCAGGTATATGCCATAGAGGTCTGATATCGGTGATTGCGGCAGATAGACGGAAAAGCGAATATGCTTAAATGGACTGATATATCCTATTCAGGGTATACATATTGTGGCAAATAATAACAAATATTTAAGACCTTAATACATCTTGGAGTTTAGCTTCCCTGTCTCTGATCACTAAAAACTCATATAGATAGTCTAGATTTGAATAGGAGATCACTTATAGTTTAGATGGAAGGTTTAAATTTGAATAGAAGGTAATTTACAGACTACGAATATTTTCTATGAATATATATCAGAATTTTCGGTGAATCGTATAAGCAGAAGGGTGCTATTTTATAGGTTGGGGGAACCTAACCTACTTCCAACTCAAGACGCTCTCTCCCACGGAAATAACTGATTAAGTATTACTTCGTTAAAACATTTTCAGTCTCCGCTCTGACAGACGTCTAATCTGTTTTATATGTATGTATGTCTCAGTTTTGTTATGATTTAGGCTGCCACTTCGCCGACAACTTTCTATTTCTCGGTAAGCTGGCACATGAATATCGTAAAATTTTAGAATGTAAAACTACCACAGAGTGTAGTTTTTTAGTTTTTCCTTTGTATTTAAAAAGCCAGGGATGTCGTCTGTCTATCCACGAATGGATGTCCGGTGCCAGTTTGTGAGCTCACCACTGCTACCACATTGTGATACTGTTGGTTCTCTTTCCTCTTTTGGCTCCAATAGACTGCTCTGATAACTGCAGACTCGCTGGAATTCGACAACCTAGATTTTAATGGGCGGCATACTGTCTATAACTTCAGAAGCGTCGCTCGATATTGTTTGGAAAGCACTGATTACTCTTATTGCTTGCAGCCTATGCACTGCGTTTATTTTCCTAGCATAAGTTTTAATGTCTAGCGCCTGAATTCATATTGGTATCTAGAGTGCCTATACTCATAAAACTGCATTTTTTCTTAGTACAAATTATATTAATCGCAAGGGTCAAAGCGTCAAGCAATTTTTTGAAGACTTTTGCTCCAATACTTCTAACATAAGTTTAAGAGTATTATTTTAGACATCGACGGCGTTATATTTTAATTGATTTATAGTTCCCTGATGCAGGAGCATTCAGTACAATTGGTCGAGGTTTCTTTTATTTGTGAAGAAAGTCTGCTTCGAAGGGAATTGTTAAGTAACGCTGTAAATATCTCTGGGGTATACTAATGTTAATCGAGAAGTGGCTATAACATCTTTTGTACAAAAATTATGAATGCTTCTTCACTCCAATTTTCGGTGTTGGATTATATCTCCAAAAACCAAGAATTACAATTATTGCAATTTTATACTTGCAACCACACAACTAGCCACTATTCCCGTTTAAAATTGTGCAATTCTCACCTCTGTCGTTTGACAATACCACATCAACGAAGACAGCCGTCAAGGCTAAGGCAAAGAGAAATGTTATGCGCATTTCTATAAAACACTTTCCACAACTTTGACGTTAAGACTGCGAATTTCGTGTTATTTGAGATCAACTTATGGAATTGAACTGAATGGTCAAATCGCAATAATGGCCAATACCACAGTTCTTTTTACTGTTGAATCTTAATCTTATCGCACACGTGAAGAACATGATGTTAATAAATCAATATCGGAGACCATAAAATCGGTTTTTTAAATAAATGTATTAAACGCTCCTTTCTATGTATTTATGATACGTAATGGTCTTTTATTAGCTTGATAACTACATTCGACGTATGGTTGTAATGTTTTCGTGTTGTATTTTTGCCAACTTGACTGACGATTTTCAATTAGCAATTAATTTCTTATTTGAATACTACTTATTGCGATTAGCTGTTATCGCTAATCTAATTGGAAGTCTGAAGTAAAGAACTTGATTTTGATAGGTAAACTTGTATGACAGCTGCTGGGGGAGTGTATATAGGAATGCTGAACCGCCTATCAGTGTGCAACCTAATGTGGGTGCCGGAGCATAAAGGGTAAGCGGGCATAAAGGAACAGGAAACTCCAGAACATCTGATTCTGGATTGCCCAGCAATTTGCAGAAGCAGGCTCTAGGTTCCATCTATGTGGACAGAGATCACATCACCTCAATGGCGTCCAGCAGGCTCCTGAAATTGTTCAGGATGCTGGACCTTTGTGACCATATGTGATATAGGGGAAGTAATAGACCATATGTTGACGTGCAAAGCCTCAATTTTCTATCTATCTATAATAGCTGCTTGCTTTAGTGACCTGATCTAAATTTTGTGAAGATATTTTGTCAAATAAGGAAAGTTGTATAAAGACTGGATTTTGATCGTTCTGTTATGCTATATGCCATAGTGATCCGATATCGGTGTTTCCGACAAATGAGCGGCATTTTCGGAAGAAAAGGATCTGTGCCAAATTTCAGAGCGGTATTTCAAAAACTGAGTTACTTGTTGTCGTATATGCAGACTAACGGATTCAGCTAAATCGACTCAGGTTGTCACTTATATATATATATTTTATAGAATCTCCGATGTTTACGTCTAGGTGTAATAAGGCGATTCTCAGGCCAAATTCTTGATATTTTGAAAGCAATGGTAAAGCAACACTATATATATATATATACATATGTATATATGTATATATAATATACAGTTATTGTTGTTCATTTAACGGCTATATGCATCCTAGCGTTTATGTGTAAATAAATAATTAGAATGACGAGACGAGCTGAAATTCGAGTGACTTTTCGTATATGGGCGTAATGGGACTACTGCCACTCCCACAAAACGCGGTTAGTCGAAAACCTACAAAGTAAGATATACATGTAAAATTCTTACATGGTAAAGCGATCGAAGTGGCAAGAGGCACTTGTGTGTCACCTTATAACTAAAAATTGCGTACATCAAACCAAAACTTTTCAAGCTCTTAGGTACTCAATAAGTTGACTTTTTACCGAAAATATCAGTCAATGTGTGAGACATATAATTGAAATTCAGAAAGTATCAATTCCTGATTGTAGTATGTACAGTTTCAACTTGTTCCCTGTATACCAGTAGATCCATGTATCGTCGACGGTTACGAAGCGACATATAATATAAAATCATTATGATTGCGCTTAAATCACGTAACGTTTTGCAATAAAGTCCTTACGCCCAGTTCCACAAGCAGACAAAATATTACTACGAGATCGTTTTGGCTTTTGATAGTTGGCGTTTATGAGAATATAGAGTATGATTTCTCTTGCAATAGTGGCACAATCGCGCGGTGAGGCTAAGTACTTATACCACTGCTCTCGTAGGTAGGACTAGAAGAAAGGGCAAAGAAATACATATTGACATTATATTGCTAATATTATAGGCATCCCTACTTTTATAGTCTCCTAAGCCCCTCATATATTTAGTTGTATAGTTTGATCCGTGATAACTTCTGTTTGAAAACTGTCTTACTTGTCAATTCATGTGCAACGTGTACAATGTGGCTTCCACAAACACATATAGTAGCTTTACAAACAGTTGTGCTGCACTGTCAGCATTACGGGTACACGTCCTACACGCGTGGGAAGTGCCATTGAAAATGGCGTTCATGCGGAAATAATGTCGCACATCCGTTGCAGCGCTTATGCTTATGACCTGTTTCTGCCAACTGCCAGCAGCTGCCATCAAAAAGACATTTTAATGTGTGAGTGTGTAGGTGACATGTGTGCTGTGCAGCTGACAAAAACATCAAAAGTTGAAGATGATGCCGTCGCCTAGTAAAAAGATCCATTTGTGGGGGCAAAACATATGTACAATTATTCTGTGTGTGTAAGAGTGTGCCAAGAAGCCGAGCGTATGACAATATTAGTTGAATATGCAGTAACCGCAAGTGTCTGTTCAAATTTCACGAAGAAATTCGGTATTTGGTTGCCATTAAAATTGCTAACTGTAATAGCTTGAATGTAAACTTAGTAAGAGCGATTATTGAAGCTTTAGCTTGCATTAGCTCGTTGATATGCCGGAATATTAAAAAGTGTTTGAGCTTTACGTATATTAGACTTCAGATATGAGTCCTTTTGATTTTACACTCCTATTTAAAACAATGAGAATAAGAAACAAGAAAAAACCTTCACAGGTGCATTTCTTTTAGTAACTATGTGTTCAGTTTGTATGAAAGCTAAGTATATGCTATAGTAATCCGATCTGAACAATTTTTTCGGAGATTATATTATTACCTTAAACAGTAATCCTTGTCAAATTTCATGAAGATACCACGTCAAATGCGAAAGTATTCCATACAAGCCCTTGATTCCGATCGTTCGGTTTGTATGGCAGCTCTATGCTATAGTAAGCTGATCTGAACAATTTCTTCCGATATTACATTATTTCTATGAACAATAACTCATACAAAATTTCGTTTTCGTTCAGTTTGAATGGCAGCTATATGCTATAGTAAGCTGATCTGAACAATTTCTTCGAAGATTACATTATTATCTTAGAAAATAACCTGTACCAACTTTTGTGAAGAAGCATTGTCAAATGTGAAAGTTTTCCACACAAGAACTTGATTCCGATCGTTCAGTTTGTATGGCAGCTATATGTTATAGTAGTCCGATATAGGCAGTTCTGACAAATGAGCAGCTTTTTGAAGAGAAAATGACATTTGCAAAGTTTCCAAACGATTTCTTAAAAACTGAGGGTTTAGTTCGTATATATACAGATAGACGGACATGGCTAAATCGGCTCAGCTCAACATACTTATCATTTATATACATATATACTTTATAGGGTCTCAGACACTTCCTTCTGTGTGTTAGAAACTTCGTGGCCAACTTAGTATACCCTGTTCAGGGTATAAAAAAGAAAGCGATTATTTTTCTTTCAGGCTTTGTAAAGCATTGACATTTTGATACAAAATGGTGGCTAATGGGTTAATCTTTAATAGAACCTTTATCAATAGGTTTTCTGCTGGCGATGGTCATACAGAGAACTCGAGCTTTCAGATACAAATTTAAGAATACTATTTAAAAAATGTAGTTTCTAAAAAAATTTCTCAAAGTACATAGGGGAAGACGGGGTACATTTGACACTTTCATTTAAAAGTCCTTTATTTTCTACCAAATATAATATAATTTTAAATGAGTTACAGCTTTAAAAGCACCAGGGTTTGGATACTTAGTAATGAAAGTAAAAAGTTGGAAAAACACTCAAAGCTATTTTTTATTTGAAACTAGCTGACCCCGCATACGTTGACCTGCGTGAAATTATGTGTTTTGAAATGAAAAGAAAGTTGAATTTACGTTGGAAATATCAATAGCAACCGATGGTATTAGCAATCGTGGTTTTTCGGGTGAATTATGTAAATTCGTCCTAAGGAATTAGTTGAGAACACACCTGGGTGTCAATTTACCGGTTGTCCATGTATAATATCAAGGCATTTCCGAATAGAGCAATGTGCTCGCAAACGAATCACTGACGCAAGTTGAGAAAAAACTCGTCAATGTAAATTTTGTTGTTGGAGGTGTTTCCGCTGGGTGTACTGTATTCTCTGGGTTGAAAAACACTCTTTAGCCATTCTCCAAATGAACTGCGAGACGTACAACAGTCGAAAAACGTTCATGAATTGCAAAAGTAAATACCCTACAAAGCGCTTTATTGCAATTCACGTATCGACCGTATCGTTCAAGACCAATATTGATATGAGTTTTGAATGTGAATTAGACAGCAGTGGAGAATATAGTACGATCCATATGTTGTCAACTTCGATATTCACTACTCTAAGTTGTATGGTCGTCTAATAAGCTACGACGATAGAGTGAATATCCATCATTTCCAGTTTGCAAGCAAGTGGATAGTGTTTCGTGCATTTATTGTCAGACATACAAACCGAAGTGGGATTGTGGTGTCCGCAAGGTCCATGAACCATATTGGTTTTCATCACTTCGTTTAATACTGGATCTTTCTCTACATCAGGAATTTCCGCAGAAGTGATTTCATCAATTTAATCTTTGTTTGTACGTGTGGTTGGTGGCATTGTTAAAAACGAAAATCCAACTGAAAATAAATTGATCTCATATTTTTTCTCTTTAACCATGTATACCAAATTGTAATATTGTGTAGTCAGCAAAAGTTACCAAAAATCGATATAAGGTGAATTTAACTTACCGTGATTAATAAACATTTATTAGCAAACAAAAAACTTCTTAACTTTAAAACAAAACGAACTTTATCAAAAACTTAATAAAATTTACATGAAAACAGATTACCACAATTTTTTTTTTAATTGAATGACGTTGACATTTAAATTGAATTACGTTTACATTTGTTACGCGCGTTTTTTTAAATATGCAAAATGAAATGTATATTTTTCAATCTTTCTGAGTGATTTTCTTAATATTTTTTTCCATAAGAACCTTGTACATAGTATGTATTTATGCGAAAACTACAAAAAAAGTCAGCCAAATCGGTTCAGCCATTCACCCGTGATGCCGTAACAACGCATTCGTTGTCCTGCGTGAAATTATGTGTTTTGAAATTAAAAAAAAGTTGAATTTACGATGTGTTAAAAATCACTTATTTTCGATTTTTCTAAATTTTTTCAATGTCACGCAGTTTGATAAGCAATATTTATTGGTTTCTATTCCGGTGCGTAAATGTACAGAGAAGATGGGGAACTCGGGAAAACCCATGCAATCGTAGTTACGATAATTTGGCCAATTTGGCATAAACATTCGTGATGAGTTTATATTTCGTTGAAGTGAATTGACAAAAGGGAGGTGGAACTGTCGGAAAATTCGATTTCACCAAACTACAATATCAAACATCAGCATGAGTTTTGAATGTGAATTAGACAATAGTGGCGAATATGGTACGACCCATATGTTGTCGACTTCGATATTCACTACTCTAAGTTGAATGGTAAATGTCATGCCATTGTCGTCTGATGAGCTACGACGATAGAGTGGATATCCATCATTTCTTGTTTGAGATTCCGAAAGAAAACCACGTGGATAGTGTTTTGTGCATTTATTGCAAGTGGGATTGTGGTGTCCGCAAGGATGCACCATATTGGTTTTCATCACTTCGTAGAATAATGGATCTTTCTCTGCATGAGGAATTTCCACAGAAATGATTTCGTCAATTTGATCTGGTGTAACCACCATCCACCATTCAAAGAAGAATGTGTGCGAGCGGCAAACATCGTTTTTTTTTTTGCAACTCAACAGAGTACATCCAGCATCTGACTGCACCATACTTGTATATACATACGTTCTTCTTCTTCTTAATTGGCGTAGACACCGCTTACGCGATTATAGCCGAGTTAACAGCAGCGCGCCAGTCGTTTCTTCTTTTCGCTACGTGGCGCCAATTGGATATTCCAAGCGAAGCCAGGTCCTTCTCCACTTGGTCCTTCCAACGGAGTGGAGGTCTTCCTCTTCCTCTGCTTCCCCCGGCGGGCATTGCGTCGAATACTTTCAGAGCTGGAGTGTTTTCATCCATCCGGACAACATGACTTAGCCAGCGTAGCCACTATCTTTTAATTCGCTGAACTATGTCAATGTCGTCGTATATCTCGTACAGCTCATCGTTCCATCGAATGCAATATTCGCCGTGGCCAACGCGCAAATGACCATAAATCTTTCGCAGAATTTTTCTCTCGAAAACTCGTAACGTCGACTCATCGGTTGCTATCATCACCCAAGCCTCTGAACCATATAGCAGGACGGGAATTATGAGCGACTTATAGAGTTTAGCTTTTGTACGTCGAGAGAGGACTTACTTTTCAATTGCCTCCTCAGTCCGAAGTAGCACCTGTTGGCAAGAGCAATCCTGCGTTGGATTTCCAGGCTGACATTGTTGGTGGTGTTTACGCTGGTTCCAAGATAGACGAAATTATCTACGACTTCAAAGTTATGACTGTCAACAGTGACGTGAGAGCCAAGTCGCGAGTGCGACGACTGTTTGTTTGATGACAGGAGATTTTTCGTTTTGCCCTCGTTCACTGTCAGACCCATTTTCTGTGCTTCCTTGTCCAGCCTGGAGAAAGCAAAACTAACGGCGCGGTTGTTGAGGCCGATGATATCAATATCATCGGCATACGCCAGCAGCTGTACACTCTTATAGAAGATGGTACCTTCTCTATTTAGTTCTGCAGCTCGAACTATTTTCTCCAGAAGCAGGTTGAAAAAGTCGCACGCTAGGAAGTCGCCTTGTCTGAAACCTCGTTTGGTATCGAACGGCTCGGAGAGGTCCTTCCCGATCCTGACGGAGCTTTTGGTGTTACTCAACGTCAGTTTACACAGCCGTATTAGTTTAGCGGGGATACCAAATTCAGACATCGCGGCATAAAAGCAGCATCTTTTCGTGCTGTCGAAAGCAGCTTTGAAATCGACGAAGAGGTGGTGTGTGTCGATTCTCCTTTCACGGGTCTTTTCCAAGATTTGGCGCATGGTGAATATCTGGTCGGTTGTTGATTTTCCAGGTCTGAAGCCACACTGATAAGGTCCAATCAGTTTGTTGACGGTGGGCTTTAATCTTTCACACAATACGCTCGATAGAACCTTATATGCGATGTTGAGGAGGCTAGTCCCACGGTAGTTGGCGCAGATTGTGGGGTCTTCTTTTTTAATGGATTGGGCATATCACACTTAGGATGGAGTCATGTGTAGAAGTTCACGCAAGTGAGGAAAGTTCTCTGATCGCCATTCACTTGGGAGTGGCCAGAAACGATTCTTTTACACATGGCTCAAGCAGCTCACTACTTCCGGTCATTGACCAAGTATACTCTGGGTAGCCTAAGAACATCCGTTCGAAGGCGAGCTAATGTGAGATGGCGAAACATCCCTTACATAGGGTTATGCGCTGGGTTTGGGACCCGCCACGTAAAAAAACACTCCAATGAAAAAGAAAAAAAAATATACATATGTACGTTGCTTCAAGATAAAGTCCATCAAATATCGTAGCTGTTGTTTGAAAAATCTTGCTGTATTATCGTGATGATCGCTTGCTGATTGACAGCGATCCATAATTCAACACATATGTCATCGAATCCTGGGAGTCTCATGTAGTTCATGTTGATACGTTGATGGCAAAAAGAACGCCGACCGATATTAGCGCGATGTCTTCGTTGCCGCGTAACAAATTTCAATCTGTAATTGATCACTTCGTTTGAAACACACATAAAGTTTTCACTGAACAATTTTCGATAATTTTTCTTTTAAATAGCCGGAATAAAAAAGCAAGCGACCGAAATTGAAAGATTCAAATAATTTACAGAACAAAATATTGAAAAACAAAACAAAAAAGGATTGTATGAAAAGTCACTTTTTGGAAATTTCCAATTTTTCGATATTTCCTTATGAAAAGTATATGGTATTTGTTTTATATCTAACCCTTTCCAGATCCACAGCGAACAACTTCTGATTTCATGAAGATTGGTTCCGCCGTTCTCGTGCGTTAGCGTTACTAACAAACAAACAATAATTTTTACTTACATATGTAAGTACATACTTATGTATGTTTGTATGTTCATATGTATATACAAAATAAAACGTTTGTATGGGAAAAAGAAAAGGACTGTTTTTAGGGGTTTTCCGGCAACTTTCGTAATTTTTTCTTACATAAGAACCTTCTCCTAATAATAACAAATACAACAAAAAAACAATCAGCCAAATCGTTTCAGCCATTCACCCGTGATGCCGTGACAACGAAAACGGTTTCATTTTTATATATAAGATTAAAAAATAATACATAATTTGTCAAATGTCCCCCACGAAGGGGCACATTTGACTTATTCGGGGGCACATTTGACAAGCATATTTTCCGTGAAACTTTCTTTTTTTTAATTTAATTTGGTTTTCATTTAAATAAAACTCATCTTTTATAGTTTGTTTCTGAATGTTTTATTAAAATAACAGTAAATGTATTCATAAAATAATACCACTATTTTTGGAAAAACATACATACATATCAACGACAATTATTTTGGGAAAAGAAGATAAAATTCAATATTTCAGACAATTTATTTAATGTATGAGCTTCCAAAGTTAACATCAAACAAATATTTAGCGCGGCAGCGAGAAGTTGAAGCTGGGTTATTAGGAGTCGGAAGTTTAAACTCAATTTCGCTTCTAAGAGTTATAGATATGTCTTCCACAACTGGTTTTACAAAAACCCAGTTGTCTGGAGATAGTCTACGCAAATAATTTATGTTGATGGTAGCATCGCAAAATACCTCTACAATTTCGCCAATGTAATAAAAAAGGCTTCAAACCATTTTCCCCAAAGTTTACCAAAACGTATTCTCCAACCTTTAAATTCTCCTTAACCAATAACGAAAATTTTAGCAAACAATTATCTTTGTTGACACATTTCTCTGTGCTGTCTGATCTCAGACTGATAATACTTTCGTCAGATGATGTAAGGTTTTCATTTAATGAACGCTTATTTTGTTTTGATTTTTGTTTTTTTTTTTTTGATTTTTCTTGCTTTCTGTTGTAAATTTTAGAGAACGTTTGGAAAAATGAGTGATTCTCTTAGTTTGGAAATCCAAAGCTTGATTTTTTTCTGGTGAACTAGTGAGGATTCGCGAAGATCCACTTTTCTGTGTTATGTTTGGCGCCAAGCGCGCAATAGGCCTCAAATGGATGAATGGATTTCGCTCCAAAAAGCCGTAAAGCCAACTTTCTCCAGCTGCTTTGTTAGTTTCCCAAGTAAATTCGTAAACAAATCTTTTGAATATATTATACGACAATCCATATGCAAAAAACGCACACTTCTTAGCATATTCGACTAATTGCTCCTCTTGAACTCTCGTTAGCGTTTGATGGCTTGTGTATTTAGAGTGATAAATTAAGTTTTCATCACAGCTACTCTCATTTCCAGAATCTGAATCGCTCCTCAAAGGATCTAGTTTCTTCAATCGCATGATCAAAGTTGTTCTTTTCAATCCGTACTTTTCCGCTGCTGACGTAGCTGTTTCGCGTTGATGCTTTATGTCTGCAAGAGCTTTTTTCATATCATCCTCACTTATCTGACATCGGTTGGTCTTTTTCTTATAGTTGCGCACCATTGCTAAAGTAATAGTTAGCATTAGAAAACTCCTTACTTACTGTAAAGAATTCACTCAACCTACCTTTATCGATTGTCCAGTGAGCATTGCATGACGTTTCATTGATTGGAAGTGAAGTTATTGCATTTTAAGTGTCAGTATGTTTGTGTTCTCGGTGCGAAAATGAGCTTCGAACAAAGAGCCAACTTTAAATTTTGTTTCAAAATTGATAAAACTTATACCGAAACGTTTCAATTGATGAAACAAGTTTATGGCGATGATTGCCTATTCCGTAGCCGTGCACTCTGTGGTTTCAACGTTTTCAAAATGATAGTGAGGATATAAATGACGATCAACATATGGGCCAATCAAAATCCGTGATCACCGGAAATACCATCGAAACTGTGCGTGAATTTTTTCAAAAATCTCCAAAACATCGATTTATCGCATTTTGACCGAACATTTGAGCTTACGAAAGGAGTGCGCACGATTTGTTCCCCACAAATTGACTGACGACCAAAGATTGCTCAGAATCCAAAATCCGAAGGCTGATTGACCAAAAATCACATTTTAACCATTAATCACCTGATGTGGCACCGTGCGACTTCCTCCTTTTCGGAAAAATGCATTTGTCCATGAAAGAAAAGCGTTATGCAGACGTAGATTCAAAATGCTTGCATACTGGCAGCCGTACCCGCCAACGAGCTAAAACACTCGTTCGACATGCTTTTGGACCATGCAAAAAGCATGGTATGCAAGTATTGAAGCAGAAGGAGACTATTTTTAATAAAATAAATTGATTTTGCCGAAGACACCATTTGTTTTGTTTTTGTTTTTTTAAAGTCCTGTTTACTTTCGAATGCACCTTGCATTACCAACACCATCACCTTGGCGTCGAGATCTTAAGGGGTTATATACAGTTAAAAGAGATAACCTTGAAAAAATAAATGCCAAAGAATGTTTTTTCGTATGATAACAAACACTCTCCATTAAATTTGAAGTTTCCGTGTTTTTCTTTAAAAAAGTAGGGAACCTCGAAATGGCCCACCCTAATGCACATATATGTATTAATGTAGCACAGAATGAACGCCCATTGCTCGGATTATATTGCAGTTGAATTAACCCAAATTCTATTTACATGTTGTTATCCGTCATCCAAATTAAAGAAGGACGAATGCTAAAATAAAGGGCTCGAAAAATACTGGCGTTGTAAACATCATCAAATTTATTTGGCGCTCATTTACATAACTGCGAATTTAAATGCAACTATAAATAATACTTTAATATGTATGTGTGTGCGTGTGTAAGAGCTGATGGCAACGTTTCTGCAGCAACGTTGTTGTTGTAAAGTAACCAAATAAAAATGAAAATTTTGCTTTTCTTCCTAATGGATGCTGACAACTTTCAAACCATGGAAAGACGAACAAAAGTGTAATGAAGTCGAATTGTTTTAATTCGGCATCAAAACGAACACGAAAATATGCAAAAATTCTCAAAAACAAGCATTCATGTTGTATTTGTATATGTGACGTGTATAAAATATTACATGAAAGTATTTCGTGAGGTGGTTTTTGGGAGGAGAAAGTTGCAAAGTTGTTAGAAATTGGTAATAAAACACGTGCAAAGGTGTAGCCGGAAGGGCAAAAGGATCTGAATGCAGTGGGTTAATGGCCGAAAAATGTAAATTTCGTATACATATAAACTCACACATAAATTTTTATACAAGCTTATACCTACTTTTACCTGTAGGTGTGATGTTTATTAGTACGTGCTCCAAAGCTTGTGGGAGGTTTGGTACTTCGTAATTCAATTTTGCTTTGAACTTCCATTTGTCATGGGTGTTTTATTTTAACGTGTAAATTATATTACAACGGTATAACCGCATAATTCTGCTGTTATAAACAGTTACTCGCATATGCATGCGAAAATTTCGGATCCGAAAAAAGTACCAAAAATGTTATAAAAGGAAGGATTGGACAGATTTCTCTATGGACTTCACTGTTGGTAGGGTAAAAACAATATTATTTTCGTATACTACTGTAGGTAAAAAATAGTAAGACTTTTAAATTTAAACTTCGCGCAAAAACCCATTCGTCGAAGTATTTATTTTTTTCAAGTTGGTTGACTATCAGTGACATCTGTGTCAAATGGCACATCAAAATCATTAGTGTTTAGTATACGCTTGTGTTTCTGAAGTACATAAAGTGCATTCGGCGTTGACAGAAGCAGACGGTCAATTAACCGAATGTCGTGGCGAAGGTGAGCCGAAACCGAAAAAACCACGTCATAAATCAAAAATCAAAGTTATATTGACAGTTTTCTTCGATTATCGAGATGTGGTGCACTCCGAATCCTTTGTGACCGGCCATAAACTTAACAACGAACACTATTTGAGGCTATTACTACTATTTGTTGTGAGCTGACAACTCTTGGTTTTTGCACCAAAAATATGCATCGTCGCATACTGAATTGATTCTTCGTGAGAAGAAAATCAACACTCCCCATAAATGACGATTATTTGGCAAAAAATTGGACATGTTTGCACAACCAAAAGTATGTGACACATAAACAACGTCGCTAATGTGTGAACGAAGTTTACTTTTTAAATGCTTAAGCTAAGTTATCAAAATCGATCACCACTAACTGTTGGAGCCATCTATTGAGAAACAGCGGAAATTTAGTTGCGCACCAAATAATTTTACTCCACTTTGAAGAAACAAAATGAGAACACTACAGAACTCACATAATCTAAGTAGCGTAATCTATTAAAGTGAACCAATAATTGGCATGAACTTTCCAATTTGATTGGCAGCCTTTCCCTTTCTTTGTAATTGTCAACTGACAGTTGAATACTTTCACAGCCTAACACTCTGCATTAATTTTAACCACAACTGAGGTTTTATAAAGTGTGTCAATCTCATCGTTCTATACATAAAACATTGTCCATTGCTTATAGTTTTAAACAGAATATCTCGCAGATAATTTAATGGCCTTATGACTGAATGCTTGCTGTTTGGAGTTTGAGACCAGCCATATTCCATACAAGAACGTCCACTTCACTATTCTGAGCTTTGTGCTTCTTGTTATCGGCTGGAGTGAATGACTTTGTTTTTGCAATGTTTGCCTCAAGTCCAATAGTGTGTCCCAGCTTTGATTTCTCTTGCATGGCTGAGAGTTTGTGCGATAGAAGGAAAATGTCGTCTGCCAAGTTCACTTCCTCGAGTTGCCGTATTAGACACCATACGATGACTATTTATTACGACAGCGAAGTGATGAGGAGAAATAGTGGCGTACTCAGGTGTCTGTGATGAATGAATTACCAATGCTTCCGTTGTGTGGTACTGCTATTGTTGAATCCTTCAACATAGTTTAAGTCGGATTCCCTTTCTACTTAGTGTCAACCAGATGGAGCTTGTGGTCAACGTATATTCGCAATTTTTCGAGTAAGATGCAAAGAGTGGTGGCTTGGTCAACACAGGTGGGGTTCAAAATCCAACGACGCTGTTCGGTAAAATTCGAAAATTTTCGAAATGAATCTTTCCTTCGATCATTCCTGAACCGACATAGGTATGTATATACTATATATTGCATATAGTAGGGAGAGAGAATTTCCATACTTAGTTCGAATTCAGTATACACAAGCGAAATTTCCCGTAAAACATCATTGCTGACGTTAGTTTGTTTATTTGTGAATCTTTTCCAAAACTTTGAAATTATAACTAGTAACAGTTACGTCGAACATACTAACAAATTTATTTTTCCAAGGAAAGTAATTCTTGCGTCACTATCAATTCTCAACTTCCCAATTCTTCCAAGATTGTTTATTGCTAATATTGAATCTATGTTTAATTTAAAAACTAACTTTTTTCTTATATAACACTGGTTTTCAGACAGATATGTAGACGGAAATGTGTCCAGTATAGTTGATTGGTTGGTTGAAAAGAGAGGCGCGTAAGCCCTAGACCACAGGCGGCCGTACTTGGGCCATTATTAGGTCCATTGTGCTCCCGGGTGGTAGCCAATTTAAGCCTTAGCCAGTAAGTCAGTGGATTTGGTAAGAAACCTGATATTTTCCACCCTAGCTTCACAATATCTCTAAAGTTTGAATATTGGGAGCCGTGGAATATATGTATATCTTCTCATACGGCTGAAGGCTGGGCATTCGCATAGGTAATGTTCCAGTGTCTCATCATCCTAGAATTCCCTTTACCTATTTTCCGAAGCTGGAATATTAAGGGCAGCTATCCTGTGATGATTTCTACAATGCTGCTAAGCTCCCTCTTTCCAATGGGTAGCAGTTTTTTGGTCTCTCAACTGTTTCAGGGATTTAATACGTCACTTTTCCGATATTGTCATCCACCATTCCACTGCACCATACGTCAGTATACACCATACGTCAGTATACACCATACGTCAGTATACACCATTTGGGGTCGTAAACCTTAGCTTGGGTCAATAGTTCTTCTACAGGAATTCCATTCGAATGTGTTTTCTTCAGTTTAGTTTTTTATCTAAGTAGCATAATTTCGAGATATTTGACTGAGTTCGAAAGTGCAAAGTTTTCATCCTTCTTGTGAAAAGACAGATTTCTGCTTTCTCCGGATTAATAATTAGTCCATAACCCTTAGACAAGCCGTTGGAGGTCTCAAGGGCCCTTTCTATGTGTCGGGATAAGCGATTAAGATTAAATCTTGAAAAAGAGACAGCGAGGTCGTCAGTGTGTAGGCAACCTTGAAGTTCTCTTTGTTGAAGAGAAATTATAATTCGTTGATCAAGGTGACTCAAAACAAGGGGGATAGGATGCGTTTTCGCGGGGTGCTTATGCCCACTACATTAGCAGAACAAATTTCGAACTTTTGAAAAAAGTGAAATGCGGTATGAGTAATACATTAGCACATATTTTTTATACTTGTATCAATTAATTTAATTACTTCGATGAATTGTTAAGCCCATACCTTTGTAATAAATTAACAACAAAATTAAATTCAAATCCAATTGACTTTAAAAATATTGGATAAAGAATTTAAGTAACTTACAGTTGAAACTGTAATTACTTCACTCAGCTTAATTAAATATGTCCAAATAATTTAACCAAAGCCAATACCATTATCGGCGTGTGAATTGAAATGGGAGTCTGGTCTCGTGTGGCTTCAAATATACGCGCCGACACAGTTTCCATAATTTTACCGTAATATGTATGTAAATATATGGTATGTGATTGTTTTGTGTGAAAATGTAAATTTAATTTAACTGATTTGTTTACTATTAGCTTGGTACATTTATTTACATTCGTAATCATTGTTATTGTTTTCATTGTTCGGATGTTCATTTGAATTCGAGTACAATAAATAACATTGCAGCAACAAAAGCGTGTCATACGAGGGTTCTCCAATTAGTCGATGAGTTTTTGAAGAAAAATGTTTTTAATGCCAGGAATGAGTTTTAAAATATTGCTATGTTTGTTTGAGAAAAAACTCTTGCAAAGATCCTAACAACTAGTCAATTTAAAAGTCCCCGGCCTACCATAGTAAAACTAGCTTTTTGGCAAAATTATTTTTTAACTCAACTTAAGGGGTTAGGGGTAGTCAGAATTTTCAAAATATTAATTATTTTTTTTTTTGCATTTTCGTTAAGTGTAATATCTTAAAAATATTCTCTGAAAATTTCACGTTGATCCGATAATGAGTTTTTGAGTTATTCGACAAATAGCAAAGAGAGCCCAGGCGCTTCAAAGCGATAGTGTGAAACTTTTCACAAAGCAATGTTTTTTGAACTGGTGACAACTGTAACTCGAAAACCGCTCAGTAGATTTTAATAAAATTTATACAGCTTTAAGAATACATAATAAACTCGGGCCTGATAGAAGGATTTTTTTTTTAAATTTCGAGTTTTTAAGACCAACTGTTGATTTTTTCCCAAAAATTTAGACAAAAATTTCCTGAAATCGCCATTTTGTTAATTTAAAACAAAAGAATCCTTCAATCAGGCCCAGGATTATCTATTTATAAAACTATTTTTTTTTGTCCGATTGATTTTAGATGAATCTCCAAGGACTTATGATTGTCACCGCAAGTACCTTTTTTGGAACTGGGTCAATACAAACAACTATAACTTTGGAAATTAATGTTTTTTTTTGAAATTTTAGTGACTTCAAGTCAACACATTCTATAATAATGCCATATTACTACTTTTGTAAAATAACACGATTTAATAGCAAAAAAATACTGAAAATTCTCATTTTTTCGTGCCTAACCCCTTAAGGCAATTATCTTTAAGAGTGATACATTGATAATAGTGACCCTCCAATTTTTCGATACCATTTTTGTAATACAATTTGCCCTTTGCCTCAGTTTTGGCGATCACAAGCAAGTCGAAGCCCACTTCATGGTTTTTTGGCATCATGTTCACTGACTTCTGACACGGTGCATTGGTGAAAAAGACTTCTTATTTTGATGGCGTTTCGTCCATCCAACAGTTTCGGCGATTTCGTCCTTAAAAAGGTCCAATAAAAATTATTATACAATACACTCGGATGACTGCCGTTTGGACTTCGGGGTAAAGTTTCATGTATTGTCACATATCGACCCAAAAATTCGGGTTAACTAGGCGTGAACATATGTATCCATAAACTGCTCCGAATCACCAACACGTCATTATTTTTGGTCAAAAGTGAACTCGAGCAGCATTCACTCTACATTGAGCTTTCTCATACCCAAATATTCATGAATGAATGATATACACGTTCAGTTGATATCTTTAAAGCCTCAGCTCTCTCGAACAACTTCTCTTTACGGGTATCCGAAATCATTTGGTGGAGTTTTTTTTTATGTTTTCGTCGGTAATAACCTCTTTCGGGTGTCCATTTCCCTGGTGTAGAATGCAAATAATGTTGCTCAATCTTCACCAGTATTTTTTCTTCTTTCTTTATTAATTCACGAAATTCCTTTTGTTCCCTTTTTTGTAAACTTACACAAGTTGCTTCACCTAAAATTTTATATCTCATAAACTAATGATCCGACAGCTGTCAAATTTATACAAGCGCTTTTCAAAGATTAGAGCTAACTAAATATTACATAAATTTAATTTTTCATTTCAATTGACCTGTCATCATGCATTCTTCATTCAAATCCCATAGCATTAAGTTAATAAATTTTCTAAGTTTCGATAAACATATTAATAGTAGAGTTCAGAATCGATAAAATATATCTGAGCCTGGCTCACTTGGAATTGTTACGTCATCGAGTATCTTAGAAACTTTCGTCTGTACGTTCAATAAATCTGAATTAATTTCATGTTTTTCTAGCTTAACGACAACTTATCGCTCCTGGAGAGTATTGATGACATGAAAACTTTGGACGACAATTTTTTTATGAAATATCTTTAATAAATAGAGTTCGGCTTACTTTCCAATATATATGTACGTTTCACTTACTTCTCTTAATTAATATCTTCAATATTCCCAAGTGTTGACCTGCTCATTAGATCCTGACCTTTCAAAACGGTTTTTATATCTTGAAACACTTCAAAAAGCTGCTTATTGGTCGGAACTGACAATAGCGGACCACTATAGCCTTTTGACATGAATTGTTGTACATTGCAACGATGCAATTTCCGTAGAATTCGGTCAGATCAGATTACTGTAACCGATAAAAATAAGTTGTTTTATGGAACCTATTGTATTTGCGCGGGGTATTACGACTTTGGAGCAATCGAAGTTAACGTTTTCTCCATTATCTTTTTAGTTTCAAGAGAGGAACACATATTCTTGGTGACTTACCTATGTTTTCATTCGTTTCTGAATGTTTGATTACCATTTAAAGTGTTGCTAGAAACTGCCAGTAAATAACTCAAAACTCAATATTGGCAACGAAGTAGATGGATAACCCACTGTTGGACATATCTGCACCGTTGAATACCTACAATCTTGGACACGGGACCCTTTCGCTGGTTGGTCGTCTGATATCAGTTTACTCATGCTTAACCTTGTTTAGTTTTCTGTTTCTGGCTATTTACCAATGTCGGTAAATATACACTAAGTAGAATGAGAACAAAGTTTCGTTGTTAAAGAGTCCAGCCTCTGCCTCATCAAGCCATCCTCGTATTGTGATACATTTCATAATGAAATTACTAAAACCAAAATGTGAATGCAAGCATAAATTGGCGATATTAACAATGAGTAAATTAACATAAAATTTGCAAAGCCGTACACACACACATAAATATCCGCATTTTATTTATTTAATTTTATTCGATATTCAAATCGTTTATGGTATATAGCTAATTAGCATTTACATATGTATATACATATATAAATATATCTAATGTATTATATACTTTGTGCAAATATTTCATAGCAAACTTTAAAAAATGCGAACAGCATATCATCCTTATATATGAATCTTAAAAGCATACTTTTTCCATTTTTTGCCAGCTCAAATTTGAGTTAAAAAATATATTCTCTTTCACATGCTAGAAAAGTCACCATCATCATCTTTTGGTGCTGCAGCTCTTTGTGAGCTTTGGCCTGCTGCTTATGTGCTCTCCAAACATCTCGTTGAGTTCGTCAATCCATCTTGATCGCGGTATTTCCCTTGCTTTAGTGGTGAATACTGTGGCCCTACAATTTTCTTCTGCGCTCTCCTGTTGGCTTTTCTCGTTACATGACCGAGCCATCTTAGTCGCTGCTCTTGAATAAAGCGTGTGGCATTTTTACTCGCCATTGCCTATTACTGCTTCAAAGATTTTTCTTAGGATCTTTCTTTCGCAGACCTGCAGTTTAATTTTGTCCTTTTCGTGTAGTATCCATTATTCTGCGCCGTAGCATAAAACTGGTCGAATGATGGTTTTGTGTACGGCAAGCTTACATTGTCTATTTAGTAGTTTTGAGCTGTTTCTTAGTTCGCCGAACATAAGACTGCTGAGATAATTTCACCTCAGTAATCCAAAGACCAAACAATGGAGGATGAGGTGCGTACATATTTCCATCTCATCCTCCTGTAAACAATTTTCACAACTTGCGTATGACAAAGTTTTTATCCTTACTAATGAATACTTCTTGGACAATGCCCAGTTGGAATCTCTTCGATGGCGGCAAGAAGAATTTTGTTGATAGGAAGTAGTTCATTAGATCTCTTGTGTTCTACTCTAGGTCGGATGGATCTTACACTCACACAGGAGCAAGTCGTCTATTGGTTCGGTGCTAGAACGCAAAATGTCAAAGGAGTTCCCATTCCGATGTGAGCGGGACAAACGTTCCTCCTCTGGCTAGCTCATCGGTTATATAGTTGCATCCCGTTGTAAACAGGCACGCAAAGGTGTCTAATGATAAAGTAGCTTGATACTATTTCTACTGGGGACAGACACTCCTTAACTAGCTATAAGCGCACTATTACCAAGTTCAGCACTAGTATTGCCGCTCTGCTGTCGAAGTGAATACTAATCTACCTGATCGAGGCTGTCGAATTGGATAATCCCCGTACCTGGTAGAGGCTGCACATCTTCATATATGTAATAGTCACTTTTGTCTGAAAAACACTAAAGTGCTCCGGTAGCCTAATGCTAAAATTGACAGAGTGCTCCTTACAGAAAACTGACTCACCAATCCTCCATACCAGCTTAGACCTATCTGCGAAAAGTTATTGCGTCTCTTTTCTAGCACCTTCGCCCCATCCACATATCTCTCGTTGTTATGTAAGCAGCGATAAAGCCGCCGAGTGGCCTCTGCAACGCAGTGACCCAAGTTTTCTTGAATACAGTTGAAGGAGGAGAGAATTTCAAATTGTCTTTGTTCGGACCTGTTCGTCTCTGATCTATAGGGTTTATCCGGAAAGTAATAGTACTGATTTTCTTCCGCCGCGATTGTACTTCGGAGCGTGCGCGCACCGACTGGATTCTGTAGAAAGCGTTTCTAGCTAACGAGCTGGCCGCTGGACAGTTGTCTCCGAGACCTGGAGAGTAAGGACAAACATTTTCGCGCAACGTGTTTCTGTGAGTGGTGCAAGCCGGAAAGCGTTGTTGGAGCAGAGGTACGCGATTAAATTCTGTGTGAAACTCGGTAAATCTGCGACAGAGACGTTTGATATGATCAAGCAGGCTTATCCGGATTTTGCTTTACCAAGAAGTGGTGTGTTTCGGTAGCACCAGGCCTTTTTGGAGGGCCGGAAAGAGGTCGTTGATGAGATAGTGCTGGGAAACCGACTTCGACAAACACCGACCATGTGACACGTGTGCACAAAGTTTTGAACTCAGACCGTCGACTAAGTATTCTTTGAATAACCAAGATGTTAAATTTATGTTGTTGTTGTTGTTTTAACGGCTTATCAGTCCCCGTTGGGATGGTAAGGGTTATCTGTGTTGTCATCGATGTCATCTAACGGGGTGTTAGATGAGTGGGGTTGGTAGGACATGCAAAGAGGTGGTGAGTGTCATGCGGAGACTCGTTGCATGCAGGACATACATTGGGTATGTCTGGGTCAATTCTGGATAGGTAGGAGTTTAACCTGCTACAATATCCAGAGCGAATGTGTTAATGTTAAATTTATCAAAATCTGTGGTTCATGACATTGTGACGGAGCACGTGAACTCGGCAAGGTGTGCGCGAAGATGGTCCCAAAAGTGCTCACTGACGACCAGAAATTGCGGCGAGTGGAAGTCTGCCAAGAAAATTTGAACATGTGTGGAAGTGACCCCCAATTTTTGACTAACGTAATCACAGGTTAAGAGTAATGGGTCTTTGAGTATGATTTCGAGACAAGGAGGCAATCTTCCGAGTGGCACACGCCGGCAGAGGGAATCCGAGTAGCTCTCATGCCTATTCCAGAGAATGCCTTCCGGGACATCTTCAATGCTTGGAAATCAGCCTATTTTGAAAGTTTTTAAAGAATTGTAATTTATCTCACAAAATAGCAAAAGCTATAATTCCTCCGTTTGTGACAAGACTCGCTGTAAGTCAACAGTTCCGAAATCCGACTTATAAATAAGATGAAATTCAATTCATTCTATTCCCTGACCTAAGGGGTAAAACTGCATAAACAGTTTTTGTTTTTTTTTTATTTGAAAAAACTGTAGAAAACCACCGAGAAGAAGGTCTCTAAAACTTTTTGTATTTAGATCCCTCAGGCCAGGCCCTTCTCCCCCTGGTCATTCCATTGGGTGGAGGTTTTACGCTTTCTCTGCTTCCCACGGCGGGTACTAAGTCGAATATTTTCAGAGCTGGAGTGTTTTCATCCATTGTATCAAAAACTCGTAACGCCGACTCATCAGATAATGAGTGGCTTGTAGAATTTGGTCCTTGTTTGACGAGAGAAGTTCGTCAGTTCGAAGTAGCACTGTTGGCAAGAGTTATTCTACGTTGAATCTCGAGATTGACGTTATTGTTGGCATTAATGCTGGTTCCAAGATAGACGAAATTGTCTACGATTACGAAGACTCTTTCGACATCGTGGTTGCAATGGTTTTGTAATCCATCATTTGCGTTTTTTTATACCCTGAACAGGGTATATTAAGTTTGCCACGAAGTTTGTAACACCCAGAAGGAAGCGTCGGAAACCCTATAAAGTATATCATACAAATATTATAAATGCGAATGTAAGTTTGTTTGTTACGCTTTCACGCAAAAACTACGTAACCCATCATCATGAAACTTTGTACATATACTCCTGAAGGTAGTAGAAGTAAAATAGGGTACCTTACATTCATATATATTATATACTACTTCAACGCCATCTAGCATTACAGTAATGAAGTTTCAACCATGAATACTTCCCACTGTATTACCGACGTTGACGACAATATCTAATTCAATTGAATATACATAGTTTCAGATGTTTGTAATTTATTTATATTTATGGTTATTTTCTTCTGTCGTTACATGCAGTATAAAAGTATTCAAAAAGTAATCAGTAATTTTTGTGGTTAGCAGTCTCTTTATTATTATAGATTTTACTCGTGATGTTAATTATTACTCTGCTTTTCTTAGAAAACGCCTCGGAAGCGGAAATATGGTATATCCAAAATCAGGACTTTACGCAGAAATATTGTTGACGTTGAATGCTATATATTACAGTCAAGAGAATTTTGTAATTTAGTAGAAAGTGATGTGGATCTCATTGCTTATGTTTTTCCGGAATTGCAACCAAATTTGTTTAGTGATCAGTGGTTGTGTGCAAGAGCAATATTAGCACCAAGAAATTGTTAATAGGATCAACACTGACATTTTAAACGAGGTTCAAGAAGAAATGTAGGAATACTACTGTGCCCATAAAATAAGGTGACATTGTATTTATTTTGAAAATTCTTTATTTATTCTTCCAAATCAATTTCATCCCCTTCAAAGTAATCCCCTCCCGATGCAATGCACTTATGCCAACGTATTTTCCAATCTTCGAAACACTGGTTTTAGTCACTTTCCGGGATGGTTTTCAGTTCCGTCTTCGCTGCGGCTTGAATCTCCTCTATCGTATAAAAACGGTGTCCCCGGAGCGGTCTTTTGAGCTTGGTGAACACCCAGAAGTCGCACGGCGCCAGATCAGGTGAATACGGTGGTTGCGGAACGATATGGGTTGAGTTTTTGGCGAAATGATCACTAATTACGAGGGCAGTATGGGATGGTGCATTATCGTGGTGTAAAAACCAAGAATTGTCTTTCCACAATTCCGGCCTTTTTAGGCGGATAGCGTTACGCAAACGACGCATAACGTTCAAATAATACTCCTTGTTGACTGTTTGACCGGTTGGAAGGAATTCATAATGCACAACACCACGATAATCGAAGAAAACAGTCAACATGACCTTGATTTTTGAGCGACTTTGGCGCGATTTTTTTGGTCTCGGCTCTCTTTTGGCACGATATACGCACGGTTGATCTGTTGTTTCGGGGTCGTAAGCATAGATCCAAATCTCATCGCCAGTTATAATGCGTTTCATGATACCCTGGTAGTCGGAAAGCATCGTTTCACACACTTCAACGCGACGCCTTTTTCCAAAAAATTCAATGTTTTCGGTACCAGTCGAGATTTGACGCGCTTGAGGCCCAAAACATCCTTCAAAATGGAATTGGCTGAGCCTTTCGATATGCCAACTTCATCAGCAAGGTCTCTAATTGTTAATCGACGGTTTTTCAACACCAAATCTTTGATTTGTTGAACGTGAGCTTCGTCGGTTGAGGTTGATGGTCGCCCTGGACGCTCTTCGCCTTCGACACGTTCACGTTCTCGGATACCAATTATTCCCACTGACCTTCCATTCCAATTTAAAAGGGTTCAGTTTCCCGTCAAGCTTAGCTTTACTGTTACTATAAACAAGGCACAAGAACAAACATTACAGGTATGTAGCAGGAGTGCATTTAGAAATCCCATGCTTCTCTCATGGTCAACTTTATGTAGCCTGTTCACATGTATCTAATGCCCGGAATTTACATATATTTGCACCCGACGGGAAAACTTATAACATTGTCTACATAAATATCCTATATTAAAACTTTATTTATATTTTATTTTACTTTTTTAAATTGTTAGAATTCAGAATTATTTATTTTTGTTACGGTGAAATATTTTAACATTTGTTGTTGTATTTCAATACGCATATTTTAAGGTGTTGAAACTTCATTGTCTGCAGTAATTTTTAAAAATTGTTGATTTCAGCCAAGCAATAAAATTTAGTTATCATTTTGACTCATTTCTATTATTATACCCTTACCCTTTATCTCTCATACTTATTTAATGTTGAGCTGAGTCGATTTAGCTATGTCTCTCCGTCAGTCTATCTGTCTGTCCGTCTGTATATATATATTACAAACTAGTCCCTCAGTTTTTAAGATATCGTTTTGATATTTTGAAAACGTCATTTTCTCTTCAAGAAACTGCTCATTTGTCGGAACTGCCGATATCGGGCCACTATAACATATAGCTGCCATACAAACCGAACGCATTTGACGTGGTATCTTCACAAAATTTGACATGGATTACTGCTTAAGATAATAATATAATCTCCGAAAAAATTGTTCAGATCGGATTACTATAACATATATGTAGCATCCATACAAACTGAACACATAGTTACTAAAAGAAATGCACCTATGAAGGGTATAATATCTTCGGTGCAGCCGTTTTTTCTAGTTTTATTTTCTTAAGAACACTTTCGAAATGCTAAGCAAAACAGAATTAAATTTTATATACGATTGTGTATTTAGGTTATTGACCACAGAACCTTGTCAACCCATCGAATTATGGTAAAGTTTTTGTAAAAAATATGTACACATGTGTATTTGTGTGTAAGTACGGACGTTCGATGTGGACACAATTATGCTTCAATCAAAATTCGAAACAACAAATTAATGCAATAATATATGAATTATTCACGCACAAAGGTGTGGCACAAACATGTCCATATGTACAAAAATGTATTCCGAGGTAGAGAAACCAATAACAAATAGTTGTCTACAAATTCAGAGATATATGTATGTATTCATATACATATGTATGTATGTATTTATTTTGCTCATATTGACTGCCATTGCCATATAACAACCGGGTGAATCATTCTTCTTCCCACTATTTCGCATAAATTTTACATGAATCGGTAAATAACAATACCGAAGTGCGGCCGTGTCTCTATAGTCAAGTGAGGATATGGCTTTCAGCGCTTCTTACTTCAGGCAAATGCGTAGCTGTATGTTCCATTTACCATCCCAAATTAACAATTCAAATTGCAAAGAAGTAGGTCAGCGCGAAATAACAATTACATACAGGCAGAATTGCAGAAACGTTTCTTAAATATATGTATGTATAGTAAGTCAGTATCTCCCACCCAATATTTGCTAGATTGGCTGGGAGCTACTGAACTTCGCAACAGCTGCGGGTGCATCCATGAAACTTGTAGAGAACGGTTTGTTGTTTTTTCATCTTATATAACGGTACCTTAATTAAAGCAATTGAAGATAATTTCTTAGACAGCATTTGAATTATCTGAAAAAGGAAGGACAATACAATATCTCTCTGTGATGGGTGGACAAAAGAAGATACAATTGGTTTGTTGATGAGATAGAATTTAAGTAACAAAAGCAAAAATTTCGGATTAAGGAAACGATATTATTTCCTAATACTTCCTAAAACCCTTGATATATTGACTTAATAGTTATGACGAACCGAGGCTCATTCGCACCCACGACAATCAATAAAAGTTCGAATGGACCCGACTTTTTATTCAGTCAAGTACTGCCACTCAGCTTTTAGATTTTAGATGGTATCTAATCTATTTAAATACGCAAATTTACTCAACTATTGCGAAACGTGAAGAATGAATGTGCTAATTGACTGAAGTAAGAAGTTAACCATAAAGCGAGTTCTTCGAGATGAACTTTGAAACATCGAGTAAAGCCAATATTGAACACAAAGATAGTAATATCTTCATAAAGGTTAATCTGACTGGAAGCAAAAGTTATAGCCCACGGGACTTTAGAATGAATAAAAAGAAAGAAATATCAAAGCAGTTGGTAGAAACATTAGTTTTTTCCAGAAAGAGACTAAGAAAAATTTGATTGACTTTTGTGAACAGTAACACTTTATAAAGCTTTAATGTTTTGTTATGCCAATGGGTCACCAAGCACTTGTCAGGCAGTCTATTTGCTAATGACTCCGAAACAATTAAAGATCTTGCATGCCACATGTCGTTTGTGAAGTAGTTGAGTAGGTTAGGGAAAGTGTTTTCCTTTACAGAGAAATTGTTTCAAGAAATAATGCCGACCTAAGGTCCAAGTCCTAACAGTTGCTCTATTGATTGACATTGGCAAAGTCTATTTCAGAATCTGATATACTGCTGGGTTAAAGGTTAGGTTAAGAGGTCGCTCCTAATAGAGATCTTACTTTGACAGCTTATAGCCGGTCCGCTGTAATACCTAGAACTCTTATAAAATTTATCACAAAGACCCTCATAAATCAACGAAGCGCTTTGACCCGATAAAAAATATGTTGAGACGGCTAATGACAGTTTCGGTTGTCTCCTCGACGAACCGATGGTAAGACTGCCAATATATTTCAACCTCAGTCTCGCAAAAGCTGGACAGTGGAGAAGAAAGTGAATGGATATTTCTACATCACCCTCTTCCTTACAACTCTGACAGTTTGTGTCCGCCTGGAGTTCTAGTCTTACAGTATGAATGCCTATGATAATGTCGAGTAGATTCGCTAAGAGCAAGTAGTTCAGAAAATGCTACACTTGCTACAATTGTTTATTAATAAATTAGAAAATAAACAAGAAACATAATGGAATGACCAAAGGCCGGCTTTTTGGAATGATATTTGTGCGAAAATCATCATTGTGTAATTGTTCTTCAAAGCGCGAAACAATTTCTGCGCTTTTTATATATTATTTCATAATAAGTTATAAAGGGTAATCCATTTCGAGTTCCCTACTTTTTTAAAGAAAAAAACATAGAAACTTCAAACTTAATGAGGAATGTTTATTATCATTCGAAAGAACATTCTTTGGCATTTATTTTTTCAAGATTTTCTCTATCAAATTTTGGCCGCAGCTACGTCTCAAATGGTTCATTCGTTGAGTCTAATTTTCGATGACTCGTTCCAGCATTTTGACTGATAACTGACGAATGACACGTGTGATTTTTTGTTCTAAAGCCTAAATCGATTCGGAATTATCCACATAAACTTTAGACTTTACATTTTCTCACCGGAAAAAAATCTGACGTTGTGATATTACACGGTCTTGGTGGCCCAAAATGTGTAATTATCTACTCACCAAAATGTTCTCTCAATAAATTCATTGATTTATGTGATGTGCAGGAAGTGGCGCCGTCTCCTTGAAATCAATTGCCGCCGAGGTCATGAGCTTCAATTTCCATTATCACATAGCCGGTTATTATATCGTGTCTCACGAGCCGTAAGTCAAAAACGGCTATTGAAAAAAGTATTTCTACTTGGATCAACCGTTAGATGTTTCTCTCAAATTTTCCAAAAATTATTTTGTCTTACCGAAAATGAAGTTATTGGATTACCTCGGTACGTATTTCTAAAATGGCATTGGATTATCCAATGACACATAAATAAGTATTATTGCTCTGAATAAGTTAAAAAATCTGGATTTCGCACTTCATATTATCTCATTATTAATTCCTCACAATTCTCATCTGAACTCTATATATGTACATATGTTTGAATAAATCAAACTTCTGTGCAGGTTTTCATCTCTAAATTTTGGTATAGTGAAAGAGATTTAACAATTTCATTAGTTAGAACAAACATTTTATGTAATTTATTTAAGATTTTACATCTATCGGGATTTAATATGTATTATAAATTTTATGGTATATGTACAAATTATGGATGCTCTGTACAAGGGAACATACATCACATATGCAATTACATAAGTAATATAATTAATATGCACGATGGGGATATTAATCGGTCTTTCTTTAATTGGCAGCTCATCGATTTTATTGCGGGTTAAAAGTAATAAAGCTAGACAGCGTAGACTGAGTAAGGCAGAAATCGATTGCACTCAATCATTTTGGCATGAAAACTTGCATGCAAGCGCGTCTTCGTAAGTGTGAACGCAAATGTTTGCGAAAATTAATTGCACACTTTAATGCTATACCATGTAAAAGAATTGAGCACAAGGGGCCAGCTTGTATGAAGAATTCGAAAACACAGTTATATAAGTACATAAATATGTATAATAGACATTGTCTCTACATACATATATGCTTATCTATAGGTTTATGGCTCTACGATGGGTCTAAACTGTAAATTTTATCGAAGCGGGATGTGATTGATCAGGATTTTTGAAATTATATTTTAAGGAACACTTTTTATAAAAGATTTCCCTCTGTATCCGACGATTGTAGTTGTCTTAAAACTAGTAAGAACCCTCACATGGAGAAAAATTCGAGAAACGCATCTCAAACATCAAGATGAAAGTGACCCATGTATCATATACACAAAGTCGATTGTATTGCTGCTACGAGGGCTGCTACATATATTCTGGCCTAGGGCAACACTAAGTGTTGCCAGGTGCAATCTGACATTTCCATTGGAAAATTTTACATTTTTTAACATAACATCACTCAGAACGTTTTGTCATTTAATCGTGAATTATTTTATTTACAGTGAATTAAAAAATTCACCCCGGCCAAAAAATGGAATTAACTCGTGAACATTTTCGTGCGAAAAACTGGTACAACGAATTCAATCGTGGCCGACGCTCGCTCAAAGGAGTTCCGTGAAGGTCGTCCAAAAACAGCCGTTGTGACAGAAAACATCAATGCCGTACGTGAACTGAAAATGCAAGACCGTCATGTAACATACCTTCAGATAGAGGCATGCCTATGCATTTCTCCCACCAGCATACATTCGATATTGCATGAACACCTGCCCGTAAAAATGGTTTGTTCTCGTTGGATCCCGCACAATTTGACAATCGCTCAAAAAAAGGCTCGTGTGGATTGGTGTAAAAAAATACGATCGCGGTGCTTCAAAAGACGTTTATAAGATCGTCACAGGTGACGAATCATGGATCTATGCGTATGAGCCCGAAACAAAACAGTAATCGACAAAAAAAATAAAAATAAACCATTTTCGTTGATAAATATGTCTATTTACATTATTAGGCCAGAAATATATATAGCAACCTACGTATACGTATTATTACATCAATTGATAAATCCATAAACCACTCATGATAAATTTTAGAAAATAATTACAAATGCCCAGCATATGTCAAATATCCATTCGAAGCACTTTAAACCAAAGAGGATTGAACTGACTTAGCCTGCATCTGTACATATTGTAAAATGAAACTAAATAACGTATACCCTGCAGAAAATTTTAATATTTAGGTAATGGTTTGTCACTGGTTCCTTTAAACCAATTGCTCCGTCTGCATTAGTGCAGTGGTTAAAAGCTTGATTCGTTGCTTGCTGATTTGTGTTGGACATTCGTAGTTGAGTCTTATTAAATTTAATTTAAATATTGTGTACAAATTTATGATACTTATTGATAACACTTATAAGATAAAAAAAAAATAAAACAGCACACAAACATAGTTAGTGTAGCTTTTTTAAAAAATACAAATTTTGTTAAGTTTTTTTTCTAATGGTTAGTTTGCCCAGAACGTTGTCTTTGCTTAAGTTTCTTACTATTACAAGATGTCACTTAATGTATAAGTATCAAAGGGTAAATTAAAATATTGACAAAACGTGAGGGAAAAAACATTAAAAAATGGATTAAATTTCAGTTTTTTCGACATATTGGCAATAAGGACACAAAAAACATTGATTTTGGGGTTTACAGTCACCTAAGAACTTAAAGACGGACTTATTCTGAGAAGCTTTGCCAAAGAAAGTTTACCAAAAAAGTCAACATTAAACAAGTAAGGAAGAGCTAAGTTCGGGTGTCACCGAACATTTTATACTCTCGCATGATAAACTGATAATCGAGATTTCATTATACGTCATTTACATATTTTTCAAATACCGTATTTTTGTAAAGTTTTATTCCGCTATCATCATTGGTTCCTAATGTATATACTCGTATTATACAGAAAAGGCATCCGATGGAATTCATAATAGCGTTATATTGGAAGAAGGCGTGCTTGTGAACCGATTTCACCCATATTTCGTATATGTCATCAGGGTGTTAAGAAAATATTATATACCGAATTTCATTGAAATCGGTGTAGTAGTTCCTGAGATATGGTTTTTGGACCACAAGTGGGCGAGGCCACGCCCATTTTCAATTTTAAAAAAAAACCTGGGTGCAACTTCCTTCTGCAATTTCTTCCGTAAAATTTAGTGTTTCTGACGTTTTTTGTTAGTCCGTTAACGCACTTTTAGTGATTTTCAACATAACAACAATGTTGCTAAGGAGAGTATTATAGTTTTGTTCACATAACGGTTGTTTGTAAGTCCTAAAACTAAAAGAGTCAGATATAGGGTTATATATACCAAAGTGATCAGGGTGACGAGTAGAGTCAAAATCCGGATGTCTGTCTGTCCGTCCGTCTGTCCGTCCGTCTGTCCGTCCGTCCGTGCAAGCTGTAACTTGAGTAAAAATTGAGATATCATGATGAAACTTGGTACACGTATTCCTTGGCTCCATAAGAAAGTTAAGTTCGAAGATGGGCAAAATCAGCCCACTGCCACGCCCACAAAATGGCGGAAACCGAAAACCTATAAAGTGTCATAAGTAAGCCATAAATAAAGATATTAAAGTGAAATTTGGCACAAAGGATCGCATTAGGAAGGGGCATATTTGGACGTAATTTTTTTGGAAAAGCGGGCGTGGCCCCGCCCCCTACTAAGTTTTTTGTACATATCTCGGAAACTACTATAGCTATGTCAACCAAACTCTACACAGTCGTTTTCTTCAGGCATTTCCATATACAGTTCAAAAATGGAAGAAATCGGATAATAACCACGCCCACCTCCCATACAAAGGTTATGTTGAAAATCACTAAAAGTGCGTTAACCGACTAACAAAAAACGTCAGAAACACTAAATTTTACGGAAGAAATTGCAGAATGAAGCTGCACCCAGGCTTTTTTTAAAAAATTGAAAATGGGCGTGGCCTCGCCCACTTATGGACCAAAAACCATATCTCAGGAACTACTGGACCGATTTCAATGAAATTCGGTATATAATATTTTCTTAACACCCTGATGACATGTACGAAATATGGCTGAAATCGGTTCACAACCACGCCTTCTTCCAATATAAAGCTATTTTGAATTCCATCTGATGCCTTCTTTGTATAATACGAGTATAAACATTAGGGACCAATGATGATAGCGGAATAAAACTTTACAAAAATACGGTATTTGAAAAATATGTAAATGACGTATTATGAAATCTCGATTATCACTTTATTGTGCGAGAGTATAAAATGTTCGGTGACACCCGAACTTAGCCCTTCCTTACTTGTTTTATACTATAAGAAATGCAGCTATTAAGGGCATAATAGCGAAGTGAACGTTGTTTGCTCCTCAAGGGTTCGCTAGATGAATCCAAAAACATCGTCCAAGTAAAATTAAAATTAAAGAATGAAACACTCTATCGGAAACTGATACTGTCCAAATTGTATCAGTTTTCGATAGTAATACCACTACAGAACTCGATGGTTTAAATTTTCCTTGCAGGTTACCTACAAAAAGCTTACATTTTACCCTATAAATATATGCATTTTCATACTATGTACATATGTATATAAAAATGTTTATACTCATATACAGTCACGTAGGTATTAACACATATTTCATGTATCTGCATTGACATGGTGATTTTATCGTTCAACTTTATCCTATTTGCCGCTACCGTTAGTTACATGCACGCAATGTTCAATCGATTGCATTTAATATACACACACTCTTATATACACATGCATATTGTTATATATCTGTCGATATGTTAGCGCACTAAGTTATCACGTCTTTATTTGCAATTGACAAATTTCGTGCATATCTGTAACAAATGGCTGACCATTTCATGGGTCGTGCAACAAAGCAATCGAAATTCAACGTCCGTCCGGTCGAAGCCGCTCAATTGTCCACAAAAGTTGACTCGTTTTTCATTTATTCGTTAGACCTAGATTTCGATTATTTTCCGATTTTATTTTTTGCATTCTTTTTGGTTCAATCAATCATACACTCATTTCGGTTGTTTGTACAAATTTTACGTTTTTAAGACGATTTGCGTTGGATTTGGTGATTTACATTTCGTGCAATACACATTTATACATATATACGATATGTATGTTGCGTATATTTCACCAGCAGTGTAATCAATCTCAGTGGTCAGTGTTTGAGTAGGCGTATGTAGGCGTTGGACTTGACAGAAAACAACCGTAAAATTGCCTACAATTGTCACACAGCCTTACAAATTTTCAACTATATGAGTATCATTTGGCTTTATGACCTGCTAAATGGAAATTTATTGATACGTATGTACTTATACGCATGTGACTTGATTAGTTTTTAAGTAAAAAATAAATTTGAGTTTGGGTTTTATTTTTAGAGCGATTTACATAGAGATAGAAAGGAGGATTGATTTGACTTCAAATTTCATGAGAAAAGTTTATATTTTTTATATAATTTTATGTGAGTGTAATATTTACATTCTAACGGTTGTTATAGCAGCTTAAAGTCAACGAGAAAGATGTAGGATTATTAATGATACATACAAGTACATACCATCTGATCAACAGAAAAACTAGTCCATTTAATCTGCTCGCGTATAGCGAATCGATAAACTTTTTGAATTGGTATAAACTTCGTTATAAGTCCGTGAGAAGCTGGATAAAATCTATTAGTGTGTTTTTGGCAGCTGTTTGTTTATGATCTGCGAGGGTTTTCTAGCAAATTTTTACTTGAAAAAAAGAGCAATGAGTTTGCTTTAAATTTTGTGTTTCCAAAGGAATTTTCCCAAGAAATCGTTGAAAATACTGCAGAAATGTCTTCGGGAGTGTACTTGTCTCATGCGAGTCGTTCGTTGCAGCTCTGGTAAGGGATTCCAACATGTCTAAAAATTTGAAAAAAATCTAAATTTTTTTTTATAATATGTTAGTTTAGAATCTAAACTTTAGTTATTCAAAAATATTACCCTAAAAGTATTTGCCAAAATTCAAATTATTTCGGAAGTCAGTGTCGTTTTAGTGTCGTGGCAACTGGTTTAACGGACGACTGCAACAAAAGACGACTGGAGGCCAGTCGCGTTTTTCTCTACACCACTTTTTTCGATGTAGTCGCCACAACATATCAAGTTCTAATTAGCCGATTTACTAAAAATATGACATGAATTTCATACTCTTGCAACTTGCAAGGATTAAAGCCAGAGAAGTACCTTCAGGTACATAAGGCCTGCTAGTTATATGGGGTCTAGGGCGAGGTTTAATCCGATTTCATTCATTCTAGGTACAAAGATGCAACGCTATAAGAAAATCACTTTTTCCTGTGAGGATATGTAACGTCTAAAGTCTACGATTCAGACCTTGGAGCAAAACTCAATAGATGAACGGATTGAAAAAGAAAATCTCCAAAAATTAAATGCAAAATAATGTTCTTTCGAATGATGGTAAACATTTCCCATTAAATTTGAAGTTTCTTTAAAGAAGTAGGGAATCTCGAAATGGATCGCACTTTATAACCTGATATCTATCTCCATTAGCTTTAGGTGATACATATAACCGTTAGCTGAACAAAATACGCAGTAACATGCTGCAAAAGTATGAAAATATCAAAAGCTTTTGACATTCGCCAGCATTTTCAATTGACAAAGAAAAGCCGGCTTCTACACTAGAATATCTCCTTAATGACGAAAACTTCGAAAAGAAAAAGAAACAGTGCTTTAAAATCATAATGTTGGCATCAGAGAGATAACGGGGATCTCAACATCTCTTATGGACAAACACATTTTGGATAATGGTCTGGTCTATAGAGGTATTGAAGGAGATGATTGATAACGTAGTTGAGAACTCTAAATGCATCAAACTCATCATTATTGGTGACGAGATGCGAGTTTATGAATATGACGTCGAAACTTTTCGACAATCTAGCGAATGGCGATCCAAACAGGAACCGAAACCTAACAAATAATTCGTTGAAGGAATTTCTGACCGAGCCTTATAACAAGTGTGTGAATGTTTGTATGGATTTACACTATCTCTCTCCATCTCTTACTCTCTATTTTACATCAAATGATTTTCAAGTTATACTTACTTGTCAGTATCTATCGCTCTCTCTCTAATTTCCAACTTTTGTAGAGCATTGCGGATGTTAATTCACAACTTTCTGAATTATGAAGGGATTTTCAAAAAAGTTAAATCGTTTACATTATAGATGAAATTATACTAAACTCCTTGCTTTGTGAGATAACTGTCAATTGTGATTTTTTTATGACTGTGAAACTTTGAAAAAACTTTTATTTAAAGAACATATGAATTTTTTCGGGTCTAATAATATCAATTGTAACGGAAACGGTGTTTATGCTCTATTACAACGGTGAATTAATTGATTTAGACTCGGCATTGTATCACCAAAAGTTTACAATAGCTATAAACATTAATATTATCTTAGAAAATCCCATAAAATATTTTATTTTCAGAGAATTACAAATACAAAATAAAAAGTTTAAACTATGACTTTATTTGAGCTAAGAATACTTTTCTACAGTGTAGAATTTTATGACTAGTAAATTCGTTGTTGTTTATTGCATTAGCATGTTTGTATATTTATACTTGCATAATGATATTTTATTGTGTTTACTTTTACAAAGTCAGCAAAGGAATGATCTTTATATTATTTAATATTTTTGCGATCTTATCAGCAAGCCAGCAAATTAAAAATATACTTTATTTAATATGCTTATGTACATATTTGCGTCTGTTGGTATTAGATAACAGTAAATGGTAATTTTTGATATGCCCAGCTTGTTTCCAAAGTTATTATGCCCTGCTAGTGGCATCATCTATATAACTTTCTAATGCAATTAAAATGAAAATTGGGGTAAAAAATGTAGCAAAAAAATGTATGGCTGAAACTGAGTAATTGATACTAAAAACTGTAATTTTTGCGTCAGGTGTCTCAAAATCGTATTGGACAGACGATGCATTAAATATTGTTCCTTTGGTTTTCAAACCTTACAACTTACCGAGTACTTAAAGATAAAACAGTCTAAGAAAATAGTCCGACCTACATATGTATATAAATATTTCGTAAAGAGGAATTCCGAGGACCTTTTGTGTTTGGATTACTTCTTCCTTATTGGGGTAGACACCGCTTACGCGGTTAAAGCCGAGCTTACAACAGCGCGCCAGTTGTTCTTGCTTTTCCTTGTTTGACGAAAATTGAAGATTCTAGTGTAGCCATGTTCTTCTCCTCCTGATCTTTCCAACGGAGAGGAGGTCTTCCTCAACTTTCTACGGCGGGTACTGCTTCAAATACTCCCAAAGCCGTAGCGTTTACATCCATTCGAACGAACTACTTGCATATCAATGTCGTCGTATATCTCGTACAGCTCATCATTCTATCGACAGCGGGATTCGTCGTTGCGTCAATGCGCAAAGGACCATAAGTCTTTCGCAGAACCTTTCTCTCGAAAACTCGTAACATCTACTCTCTGTTGTCATCGTCCATGTCTTTGCACCACATAGCAGAACGGGGATGATGACTGATTTGTAGAGTTTGGCCTTTGGTAGTCGAGAAAGGACTTTGCTCCTCAATTCTTCTTCTTCTTAATTGGCGTAGACACCGCTTATGCGATTATAGCCGAGTTAACAACAGCGCGCCAGTCGTTTCTTCTTTTCGCTACGTGGCACCAATTGGATATTCCAAGCGTAGCCAGGTCGAATGCGATATTCGCCGTGGCCAATGCGCAAAGGACCATAAATCTTTCGCAGAACTTTTCTCTCGAAAACTCGTAACGTCGACTCATCGGTTGCTGTCATCGTCTAAGCCTCTGCACCATACAGCAGGACGGGAATTATGAGTGACTTATAGAGTTTGGCTTTTGTTCGTCGAGAGAGGACTTTACTTTTCAATTGCCTACTCAGTCCGAAGTACCACCTGCTAGCAAGAGCAATCCGGCGTTGGATTTCCAGGCTGACATTGTTGGTGGTGTTAATACTGGTTCCTAAATAGACGAAATTATCTACAACTTCAAAGTTATGACTGTCAAAAGTGACGTGAGTGCCAAGTCGCGTGTGCGACGACTGTTTGTTTGATGACAGGAGATATTTCGTCTTGCCCTCGTTCACTGCCAGACCCATTTTCTGTGCTTCCTTGTCCAGCCTGGAGAAATCAGAACTAACGGCGCGGGTGTTGAGGCCGATGACATCAATATCATCGGCATAAGCCAGCAGCTATACACTCTTATAAAAGATTGTACCTACTCGATTAAGTTCTGCGGCTCGAATAATTTTCTCCAGCAGCAGATTGAAGAAGTCGCACGATAGGGAGTCGCCTTGTCTGAAACCTCGTTTGGTATCGAACGGCTCGGAGAGGTCCTTTCCGATTCAGACTGAGCTTTTCGTGTTGCTCAACGTCAGTTTACACAGCCGTATTAGTTTTGCGGGGATAACAAATTCAGACATCGCGGCATAAAGGCAGCTCCTTTTCGTGCTGTCGAAAGCAGCTTTGAAATCGACGAAGAGGTGGTGTGTGTCGATTCTTCTTTCACGGGTCTTTTCCAAGATTTGGCGCATGGTAAACATCTGGTCGGTTGTTGATTTTCCGGGTCTAAAGCCACACTGATAAGGTCCAATCAGTTTGTTGACGGTGGGCTTTATCTTTTACACAATACGCTCGATAGAACCTTATATGCGATGTTGAGGAGGCTTATCCCAAGGTAGTTGGCGCAGATTGTGGGGTCTCCTTTTTTATGGATTGGGCAGAGCACACTTAAATTCCAATCGTTGAGCATGCTTTCGTCCGACCATATTTTACAAAGAATCGGTGACCAGGTCTCCTTTGGGAGTTCTACAAGAGTATGCTCCGGTTTTGAAACCTTCTGTAAGCCGCCGCATTTTTTCATAGAATTTTCGAGCATTACCCTATCGGCCAGCTTATCAAGCTCTTCATACTCACGCAATTCGGCCTCTTTCTTTTTCTGTTTGCAAATGCGTCTCGCTTCCCTCTTCAACTCTCGGTATCTATCCCATCCCGCACGTGTTGGGGTCGATCGTAACGTTGCGAGGTAGGCAGCCTGTTTTCTCTCCGCTGCGACACGGCACTCCTCGTCGTACCAGCTGTTCTTTTGCATTTTCCGAAAACCAATGGTTTCGGTTGCAGCTGTACGTAAGGAGTTTGAAATGCCGTCCCACAGTTCCCTTATACCGAGTTGTTGACGAGTGCTCTCAGAGAGCAGGAGTGCAAGGAATGCAAGCCGAGTAGAAAATCATTCTGCTGTCTGTTGTGATTGCAGCTTCTCGACGTGGAACCTTCCTTGTGTTTGTTGGCGTGCGTTTTTGGCTGCACAGAGGCGGGTGCGAATCTTGGCAACAAAATAGTGGTCCGAGTCGGTGTTAGGATCTCGGAGCGCACGCACATCTAAAACACTGGAGACATGTTTTCCGTCTATCACAACATGATCGATCTGGTTGGTAGTTTTTTGATCCGGAGCAGTGATCTGCAGTGAATGAGTTAAACACAACTTTGAGCCACTTGCGAAAAATTGAGTATGAAGCAAGCAAATTATTCACGGAATGAGTATAAGTGTGAATACTGCTCACTTACAATTATGAGAGAGAGAGTTTTGGCTTGTGAGCTGCTTAGCTTGTATGAAGCATATATTCACAAGTGTTTGCTTATGAGCTCACAATACTTATGAATCTTTGCTTAGGATTCTCTGACATTCATGAATACAAAACACTTGTGAATATACGAAGAAGCTCAATTGTGCACAAGCCACTTGAGCCACTTGAGCCGTAACGCTATGAACCAAAGGCTAAGAAATCCATTACGAAATTAGTAAGAGTTACTATTATATTATTGTATAACAAGGATTTTGTAACTGGTTCTAATAATGACTAGATATAATGAAATAAAAAACTGGATTTTCATATTTTGTGTTAATTTTCTCTATTATTAAAAAAAATCACATATACATACATACTTACATTATTATGTTATCACTTATAATATTACATTTTATTTTATAAAATGATAATTCAGTTCCTTTCAATGGAATTAAAATTAAAAATAAAAATCACGTCAGTTTAATGGTATAAAAATTACATGAATTATTATCAAAAAACTAAATAACAAACTTCAGTTAATTTCGGTAAAAAATAAAAATAATAAGCATAAAATTTACTTCAAGATTTATGTACATACATAAGATTCAACTCCAAAGATACAAGTATATATTATAAATATAGCTTCTAAATATAT